>NW_022262670.1:17500-37313 GCF_002021735.2 Oncorhynchus kisutch | reverse complement strand
GATCAGTCGTCCTGGTCCCTTTGCAGAAGAACAGCCCCAAAGCATGATGTTTCCACCCCCATGCTTCACAGTAGGTATGGTGTTCTTTGGATGCAACTCAGCATTCTTTGTCCTCCAAACACGACGAGTTGAGTTTTTACCAAAAAGTTATATTTTGGTTTCATCTGACCATATGACATTCTCCCAATCTTCTTCTGGATCATCCAAATGCTCTCTAGCAAACTTCAGACGGGCCTGGACATGTACTGGCTTAAGCAGGGAGACACGTCTGGCACTGCAGGATTTAAGTCCCTGGCGGCGTAGTGTGTTACTGATGGTAGGCTTTGTTACTTTGGTCCCAGATCTCTGCAGGTCATTCACTAGGTCCCCCCGTGTGGTTCTAAGATTTTTGCTCACCGTTCTTGTGATCATTTTGACCCCACGGGGTGAGATCTTGCGTGGAGCCCCAGATCGAGGGAGATTATCAGTGGTCTTGTATGTCTTCCATTTCCTAATAATTGCTCCCACAGTTGATTTCTTCAAACCAAGCTGCTTACCTATTGCAGATTCAGTCTTCCCAGCCTGGTGCAGGTCTACAATTTTGTTTCTGGTGTCCTTTGACAGCTCTTTGGTCTTGGCCATAGTGGAGTTTGGGGTGTGACTGTTTGAGGTTGTGGACAGGTGTCTTTTATACTGATAACAAGTTCAAACAGGTGCCATTAATACAGGTAACGAGTGGAGGACAGAGGAGCCTCTTAAAGAAAAAGTTACAGGTCTGTGAGAGCCAGAAATCTTGCTTGTTTGTAGGTGACCAAATACTTATTTTCCAAATACTTATTTTCCACCATAATTTGCTAATAAATTCATAAAAATCCTCAATGTGATTTTCTGGATTTTTTTTCTTCTCATTTTGTCTGTCATATTTGAAGTGTACCTATGATGAAAAGTACAGGCCTCTCTCCTTTTTAAGTGGGAGAACTTGCACAATTGGTGGCTGACTAAATACTTTTTTGCCCCACTGTACATACATACACAGTCTTCGATCAGACACACATATAATAGAACAGGTCATTCTACTTGACTGGCCGACAACAATGGACCACTAAGCCCCTGTGTGTGTGTGTGTGTGCGTGTGCGTGTGCGTGTGTGTTTGTGTGTATGTGTGTGTGTGTGTGTGTGTGTGTGTGTGTGTGTGTGTGTGTGTGTGTGTGTGTGTGTGTGTGTGTGTGTGTGTGTGTGTGTGTGTGTGTGCGTGTGTGCGTGTGTGTGTGTGTGTGTGTGTGTGTGTGTGCGTGCGTGCGTGCATGCGTGTGTGGTGTGTGTGTGGTGTGTGTGTGTGTGTGTGTGTGTGTGTGTGACAATAGAACCTAGACAAAGCAGACCCAAAGGCCTTCAGTAGCTGAATGACTCAACCCAACCAATCAAACATACTGCACTGAGACTGACCCTGTAGAGAGATGGGGGGGGGGTGTCAATGTCTCATCAGCTCTGATTTCAAAGCTCTCTGAACATTCTCTCTCTCTTCCTCTCCCTCTCTTCATCATTCTCACTCTGTATCTACACAGACCTGGTTTCCATGTCAACGATTACTGTTGTGGAGTGAAGGGGAGCCAGGTGCAGTACTCTTTCTCTCCCTTTCTCCACACACACCACTTCACACACACACACACCACTTCACACACACACCACTTCACACACACACACACCACTTCACACACACATACACACACCACTTCACACACACACCACTTCACACACACACCACTTCACACACACACCACTTCACACACACACGCCACTTCACACACACACTCACACAACACACACCACACACACACCACACACGCATGCACACCACTTCACATGGACACACACACACCATTTCGCATGGACACACACACACCTCTTCACATGAACACACACACACACACACACACCATTTCACATGGACACACACACACCTCTTCACACATAAATGATTGATGATTGGCTGAGATAAATAAATTGATGATGAAAAGATTGGGGGGGGGGCTGTTTTGTCAGACTTCAGTGTTGCTTTTGACATTATTGATCATCGTCTGCTGCTGGAAAAACTTGTTATGGCTTTACACCCCCTGCTATATTGAGGATAAAGAGTTACCTGTCTAACAGAACACAGAGGGTGTTATGGCTTTACACCCCCTGCTATATTGAGGATAAAGAGTTACCTGTCTAACAGAACACAGAGGGTGTTATGGCTTTACACCCCCTGCTATATTGAGGATAAAGAGTTACCTGTCTAACAGAACACAGAGGGTGTTATGGCTTTACACCCCCTGCTATATTGAGGATAAAGAGTTACCTGTCTAACAGAACACAGAGGGTGTTATGGCTTTACACCCCCTGCTATATTGAGGATAAAGAGTTACCTGTCTATTTATTTTTTATTTTTTTATTTCACCTTTATTTAACCAGGTAGGCTAGTTGAGAACACCTTTATTTAACCAGGTAGGCTAGTTGAGAACACCTTTATTTAACCAGGTAGGCTAGTTGAGAACAAGTTCTCATTTGCAACTGCGACCTGGCCAAGATAAAGCATAGCAGTGTGAGCAGACAACAAAGAGTTACACATGGAGTAAACAATTAACAAGTCAATAACACAGTAGAAACCAAAGGGGGGGTCTATATACAATGTGTGCAAAAGGCATGAGGAGGTAGGCAAATAATTACAATTTTGCAGATTAACACTGCAAGTGTTGATGATTACAAGTGATGAATGATCAGATGGTCATGTACAGGTAGAGATATTGGTGTGCAAAAGAGCAGAAAAGTAAATGAATAAAAACAGTATGGGGATGAGGTAGGTGAAAAAGGGTGGGCTATTTACCAATAGACTATGTACAGCTGCAGCGATCGGTTAGCTGCTCAGATAGCTGATGTTTGAAGTTGGTGAGGGAGATAAAAGTCTCCAACTTCAGCGATTTTTGCAATTCGTTCCAGTCACAGGCAGCAGAGTACTGGAACGAAAGGCGGCCAAATGAGGTGTTGGCTTTAGGGATGATCAGTGAGATACACCTGCTGGAGCGCGTGCTACGGATGGGTGTTGCCATCGTGACCAGTGAGCTGAGATAAGGCGGAGCTTTACCTAGCATGGACTTGTAGATGACCTGGAGCCAGTGGGTCTGGCGACGAATATGTAGCGAGGGCCAGCCGACTAGAGCATACAAGTCGCAGTGGTGGGTGGTATAAGGTGCTTTAGTGACGAAACGGATGGCACTGTGATAGACTGCATCCAGTTTGCTGAGTAGAGTGTTGGAAGCCATTTTGTAGATGACATCGCCGAAGTCGAGGATCGGTAGGATAGTCAGTTTTACTAGGGTAAGCTTGGCGGCGTTAGTGAAGGAGGCTTTGTTGCGGAATAGAAAGCCGACTCTTGATTTGATTTTCGATTGGAGATGTTTGATATGAGTCTGGAAGGAGAGTTTGCAGTCTAGCCAGACACCTAGGTACTTATAGACGTCCACATATTCTAGGTCGGATCCATCCAGGGTGGTGATGCTAGTCGGGCATGCGGGTGCAGGCAGCGACCGGTTGAAAAGCATGCATTTGGTTTTACTAGCGTTTAAGAGCAGTTGGAGGCCACGGAAGGAGTGTTGTATGGCATTGAAGCTTGTTTGGAGGTTAGATAGCACAGTGTCCAAAGCCGGGCCGAAGGTATATAGAATGGTGTCGTCTGCGTAGAGGTGGATCAGGGAATCGCCCGCAGCAAGAGCAACATCATTGATATACACAGAGAAAAGAGTCGGCCCGAGAATTGAACCCTGTGGCACCCCCATAGAGACTGCCAGAGGACCAGACAGCATGCCCTCCGATTTGACGCACTGAACTCTGTCTGCAAAGTAATTGGTGAACCAGGCAAGGCAGTCATCCGAAAATCCGAGGCTCCTCAGTCTGCCGATAAGAATATGGTGATTGACAGAGTCGAAAGCCTTGGCAAGGTCGATGAAGACGGCTGCACAGTACTGTCTTTTATCGATGGCGGTTATGATATCGTTGAGTACCTTGAGTGCGGCTGAGGTGCACCCATGACCGGCTCGGAAACCAGATTGCACAGCGGAGAAGGTGCGGTGGGATTCGAGATGGTCAGTGACCTGTTTGTTGACTTGGCTTTCGAAGACCTTAGATAGACAGGGCAGGATGGATATAGGTCTGTAACAGTTTGGGTCCAGGGTGTCTCCCCCTTTGAAGAGGGGGATGACTGCGGCAGCTTTCCAATCCTTGGGGATCTCAGACGATATGAAAGAGAGGTTGAACAGGCTGGTAATAGGGGTTGCAACAATGGTGGCAGATAGTTTCAGAAATAGAGGGTCCAGATTGTCAAGCCCAGCTGATTTGTACGGGTCCAGGTTTTGCAGCTCTTTCAGAACATCTGCTATCTGGATTTGGTTAAAGGAGAACCTGGAGAGGCTTGGGCGAGGAGCTGCGGGGGGGGCGGAGCTGTTGGCCGAGGTTGAAGTAGCCAGGCGGAAGGCATGGCCAGCCGTTGAGAAATGCTTATTGAAGTTTTCGATAATCATGGATTTATCAGTGGTGACCGTGTTACCTAGCCTCAGTGCAGTGGGCAGCTGGGAGGAGGTGCTCTTGTTCTCCATGGACTTCACGGTGTCCCAGAACTTTTTGGAGTTGGAGCTACAGGATGCAAACTTCTGCCTGAAGAAGCTGGCCTTAGCTTTCCTGACTGACTGCGTGTATTGGTTCCGGACTTCCTTGAACAGTTGCATATCACGGGGACTATTCGATGCTATTGCAGTCCGCCACAGGATGTTTTTGTGCTGGTCGAGGGCAGTCAGGTCTGGGGTGAACCAAGGGCTGTATCTGTTCTTAGTTCTGCATTTTTTGAACGGAGCATGCTTATCTAAAATGGTGAGGAAGTTACTTTTAAAGAATGACCAGGCATCCTCAACTGACGGGATGAGGTCAATGTCCTTCCAGGATACCCGGGCCAGGTCGATTAGAAAGGCCTGCTCACAGAAGTGTTAAGCATATCCCAGTTTAGGTCACCTAACAGAACAAACTCTGAAGCTAGATGGGGGGCGATCAATTCACAAATGGTGTCCAGGGCACAGCTGGGAGCTGAGGGGGGTCGGTAGCAGGCGGCAACCGTGAGAGACTTATTTCTGGAGAGAGTAATTTTCAAAATTAGTAGTTCGAACTGTTTGGGTATGGACCTGGAAAGTATGACATTACTTTGCAGGCTATCTCTGCAGTAAACTGCAACTCCGCCCCCTTTGGCAGTTCTATCTTGACGGAAGATGTTATAGTTGGGTATGGAAATCTCTGAATTTTTGGTGGCCTTCCTGAGCCAGGATTCAGACACAGCAAGGACATCAGGGTTAGCAGAGTGTGCTAAAGCAGTGAGTAAAACAAACTTAGGGAGGAGGCTTCTGATGTTGACATGCATGAAACCAAGGCTTTTTCGATCACAGAAGTCAACAAATGAGGGTGCCTGGGGACATG
This sequence comes from Oncorhynchus kisutch, assembly GCF_002021735.2. Taxonomy (NCBI): domain Eukaryota; kingdom Metazoa; phylum Chordata; class Actinopteri; order Salmoniformes; family Salmonidae; genus Oncorhynchus; species Oncorhynchus kisutch. Next base: position 31,838 of record NW_022262670.1, on the reverse strand, counting down.
CAGGGCCTGGGTTTACCTCCACATCACCCGTGGAACAGAGAAGGAGTAGTATGAGGGTGCGGCTAAAGGCTATCAAAACTGGTCGCCTAGAGCGTTGGGGACAGAGAATAAGAGGAGCAGGTTTCTGGGCATGGTAGAATATATTCAGGGATAATGCGCAGACAGGGGTATGGTGGGGTGCGGGTACAGCGGAGGTAAGCCCAGGCACTGGGTGATGATGAGGGAGGTTGTATCTCTGGACATGCTGGTAGTAATGGGTGAGGTCACCGCATGTGTGGGAGGTGGGACAAAGGAGTTATCAGGGGCGTGAAGAGTGGAACTAGGGGCTCCATTGTGAACTAAAACAATGATAACTAACCTGAACAACAGTATACAAGGCATATTGACATTTGAGAGAGACATACAGCGAGGCATACAGTAATCACAGGTGTTGAATTGGGAAAGCTAGCTAAAACAGTAGGTGAGACAACAGCTAATCAGCTAGCACAACAACAGCAGGTAAAATGGCGTAGACTAGGCAACGGGGCCAACAGATAGAACAAACAAGCAGAATGGAGTACCATGATTAATGGACAGTCCAGCGTGCATCAGCTATGTAGCCAAGAGATCAGTGTCCAGGGGGCAGCGGTGGATGGGGCAGGGAAGCTGGCCTGGCGAGTGTTATCCAGGTTTTAAAAAAACTAGCAATGACTAAATAGCTTGTAGCTAGTTAGCTGGTTAGCTTCTGGAGGTTCTTGAGTGTGTTCTAAAAATAAAAATAATAGCGATTCCGTATCACATTGGGTGAGGCAGGTTTCCGGAAGGTATAAACAAATTAAAAGTCAAAAGAGATAGAAAGTAAATATGGGTCCGGTGAGCGTTTGAGACGCGGCGATTCAGGCGGTTAGCAGGCCTGTGCTAACAAGCTAACAGTTTGTAGGCCCGGGCTAGACAAGGTAGCAGTTAGCGGGCCGGAGCTGGACAAGCTAGCAGTTAGCAGGCCGAATTAGCAAGCAGGGAGATAGCGAGGGCTAGAGAGTTAGCCTTTGGGGGACGTCGCGATGGGGTGAGTCTGTTTATTCCTCTTCATGCGATGACATCGGTAGACCGGTCGTGGGCCCGGGTATTGTAGCTCAGGAGTATGCTACGGTGGTAGCGCAGGTGCTACGGCCGGGCTAGCTTCAAGCTAAGTGGGTGGAAACGCTAGCCAGGAGTAATTTAGCTAGATTGCGGTTTAGCTAGATAGCTAGTTGCTGAAAAATCCAGCTGAAAGATGTTCCGTTTGCGGTGGGAATCCGGGGATGAAAAATAAATAGGTCCGTTGTGCTCTGGTTAAAGTCGCGTTGTACGAACAGGCGAGAGCTTTCCGAACTACAGGTTATTTTTTTTATTTATTTTACCTTTATTTAACCAGGCAAGTCAGTTAAGAACACATTCTTATTTTCAATGACGGCCTGGGAACAGTGGGTTAACTGCTTGTTCAGGGGCAGAACGACAGATTTGTACCTTGTCAGCTCGGGGGTTTGAACTCACAACCTTCCGGTTACTAGTCCAACGCTCTAACCACTAGGCTACCCTGCCGCCCCAACGTTAGCTGATGACCGGTTAGCTGGAGACCGCTAGCATACCCGCTGGTTAGCTGGCTAGCTTCAGTTGAGGGGTCCCGAAGTAAATATAAATACTTTAGGAAAAATAGCTACATTGGGTGAGTCAGGTTGCAGGAGAGTATTTGGAAGCTTAGGGTTTAGCAAAATGTTTTCAAAGAGATATGTGGAGAAAATATGTAAAAAACAAAAAATAAACGATATATACAGGGACACGACAGGACAGGACGACCTACTGATACGCCATCTTGGTACGTCTAACAGAACACAGAGGGTGTTCTAGAATGGAAGCCTATCCAACACAATCAAGGTAGAATCAGGAATTCCCCAGGGTAGCTGTCTAGGCACCTTACTTTTTTCAATCTTTACTTATGACATGCTACTGGCTTTGAGTAAAGCCAGTGTGTCTATGTATGAGGATGACTCAACACTGTACATGTCAGCTACTACAGCGACTGAAATGACTACAAAATAGCCTCCAATACCCTACTCAATAAATTGGATGCAGTCCATCACAGTGCCATCAATTTTGTCACCAAAGCCCCATATACTACCCACCACTGCGACCTGTATGCTCTTGTTGGCTGGCCCTCGCTTCATACTCGTCGCCAAACCCACTGGCTCCAGGTCATCTACAAGACCCTGCTAGGTAAAGTCCCCCCTTATCTAAACTCGCCGGTTACCATAGCAGCACCCACCTGTAGCACGCGTTCCGGCAGGTTTATCTCACTGGTCACCCCCAAAACCAATTCTTCCTTTGGCCGCCTCTCCTTCCAGTTCTCTGCTGCCAATGACTGGAACGAACTACAAAAATAGCTTAAACTGGAAACACTTATCTCCCTCACTAGCTTTAAGCACCACCTGTCAGAGCAGCTTACAGATTACTGCACCTGTACAGAGCCCATCTATAATTTAGCCCAAACAACTACCTCTCCCCCTACAGTATTTATTTATTTATTTTTGCTCCTTTGCACCCCATTATTTCTCTACTTTGCACATTCTTCCACTGCAAATCTACCATTCCAGTGTTTTACTTGCTATATTGTATTTACTTTACACTATGGCCTTTTTTTGCATTTACCTCCCTTATCCTGAATTTTTACATATATATTTGTAATAATGAAAATTACAACAATACTGAATTAACACTTTTATTTTAACTTAATATAATATTATATATATTAATAAAAATCCATTTATTCTCAAATAAATAATGAAACGTGTTCAATTTGGTTTCAATAATGCAAAAACAAAGTGTTGGAGAAGAAAGTAAAAGTGCAATATGTGCCATGTAAAAAAGCTAACGTTTAAGTTCCTTGCTCAGAACATGAGAACATATGAAAGCTGGTGGTTCCTTTTAACATGAGTCTTCAATATTCCCAGTTAAGAAGTTTCAGGTTGTAGTTATTATAGGAATTATAGGAATATTTCTCTCTATACCATTTGTATTTCATATACATTTGACTATTGGATGTTCTTATAGGCACTTTAGTATAGCCAGCCTAATCTCGGGAGTCGATAGGCTTGAAGTCATAAACAGAGCTGTGCATCTCAGCATTGCTAAGAGCTGTTGGCAAACGCAGTAAAGTGCTGTTTGAATGAATGCTTACGAGCCTGCTGCCTCCTACCACCACTCAGTCAGACTGCTCTGTCAAATATCAAATCATAGACTTAATTATTATACAATAAACACACAGAAATACGAGCCTTTGGTCATTAATATGGTCAAATCCGGAAACTGTCATTTCGAAAACAAAACATTTATTTTTTCAGTGAAATACAGAACCGTTCTGTATTTTATGGAACAGGTGGCATCCCTAAGTATAAATATTGCTGTTACGTTGCACAACCTTCAATGTTATGTCATAATTATTTTTTTATTTTAAATTCTGGCAAATTAATTACGGTCTTTGTTAGCAAGAAATGGTCTTCACACAGTTCGCAAAGAGCCAGGCGGCCCAAACTGTTGCATATACCCTGACTCTGCTTGCACTGAACGCTAGAAAAGTGACACTATTTTTTAAATAATGGTTAATATTGCCTGCAAACATGAATTTATTTTAACTAAATATGCAGGTTTAAAAATATATACTTGTGTATTGATTTTAAGAAAGGCATTGATGTTGATGGTTAGATACATTGGTGCAACGACAGAGCTTTTTTTGCAAATGAGCTTGTTAAATCAACCCCCGTTTGGCGAAGTAGGCTGGGATTCAATGATAAATTAACAGGCACTGCATTGATTACATGCAACGCAGGACAAGCTAGTTAACCTAGTAATATCATCAACCATGTGTAGTTAACTAGTGATCATGTTAAGATTTATTGTTTTTATAAGATAAGTTTAATGCTAGCTAGCAACTTACTTTGGCTCCTTGCTGCACTCGCGTAACAGGTAGTCAGTCTGCCACGCAGTCTCCTTGTGGAGTGCAATGTAATCAGCCATAATCGGCGTCCAAAAATGCCAATTACCCATTGTTAGGAAAACTTGAAATCGGCCTTAATTAATCGGCCATGCCGGTCGAACAGATACCCCAAAACTACTTCAGTAGTATTTTAAAGTATTTTTACTCAAGTACTTTACACCACTGCCAGTAAAGTTCTAATGTGCATCACTCAGAACAATCAGAAGTCTGGTCTGTTCTAGAACTAAGTCATCTATCAGAAGTCTGGTCTGTTCTAGAACTAAGTCATCTATCAGAAGTCTGGTCTGTTCTATAACTAAGTCATCTATCAGGAGTCTGGTCTGTTCTAGAACTAAGTCATCTATCAGAAGACTGGTCTGTTCTAGAACTAAGTCATCTATCAGAAGACTGGTCTGTTCTAGAACTAAGTCATCTATCAGAAGACTGGTCTGTTCTAGAACTAAGTCATCTATCAGAAGTCTGGTCTGTTCTAGAACTAAGTCATCTATCAGAAGACTGGTCTGTTCTAGAACTAAGTCATCTATCAGAAGACTGGTCTGTTCTAGACTGGTCTGTTCTAGAACTTGCCGACTAGCTGACTGGCTGACTGACTGACTGTAGACTACAGCAGAGAGGAGAGGATTGTAAACCTCCCTGTCAGTCTCTCCAGCTCTCAAATGAAAGATGGATGTGCTTTATTAAATCTCCTGCCAGAATCCACATCGCCTCGTATAAACGGACACATTTATGAGGCAGGTAGGAGGGTGACGGGAGAAGGGTGAGGAGAGAGGGGGGAGGAGGGGGAGAGAGAGGATGGGGAGGACGAGGGTGAGGGGAGGAGGGGAAGGGTGAGGAGAGGAGGGTGAGGAGGGGTGACACATTGATTGTCCGTGGAGAAAAAGGGATCAACATCATAATAAAAGTTAGATGAAAGGGAAGAGGAGAGGAAGGGGTCAACTCTACTCAACGCCAGACCAATTTACGGGTTTCGATTGGACGGCTGGCGTAACTGATCGGATCAATACCCACCCCTCCAGGATCACGCTCCCCCTGGGCTTGGCTGGCACAGGACAGTGGCACACACTCAAACTCTCACACAGACACACGTAGCCAGGACAGGACAGGACAGGCCAGGACAGGGAGATGAGCTGAGGAGGACAGTGGTTTTTAACAGACCTTGACAAGACAGGAGGATGGATGGAGATGTCTCAACACTCCCTGAGAGGAGAGGAGTTAGGCCCACACTTAAATAACGAGAGAGGGAAGAGATGGAGAGAGAGAATGAAAGAGACAGAGAAGAGGAGTGAAAGAGATGGAGGAAGAGAGTAAGAGGGAGAGAGATGGAAGAAGACATAGGGAGAGAAGAGGAGGAGAAGGAAAGAGAGAGACAGAGAGAGAGAGAGAGAGAGAGAGAAAAAGGAGAGAGAGAGAACTTTGGTTGTAGGTGTCCTAGTGTTACCATTGATTGAACTGCAGGTGCTGCTCTGTGACAGACAAATCAACACTATTGCATTCCTCCGCTCCACACACACACACACACACACACACACACACAGAGACACACACACACACACACTCATACACAGACACACACAGTACACTCACACACAGACTCACATAGACAAACTCACATACACATAACATTCACACAAACACTACACACACACCAAACACACACAGACGTAGGCACAGAAACAGACACACACCGTGCACGGACACACACGCTGTCGCGGGTGGACCATTCATCTAGACAGCTGGTGTCAAATCACTGTAAAACGGTTTGAATATAACTAGAGGGGTGTTTTAATTCATACCACAGCGAGGGAGGGAGGGAGGGAGGGAGGGAGGGAGGGAGGGAGGGAGGGAGGGAGGGAGGGAGGGAGGGAGGGAGGGAGTGTGTGTGTGTGTGTGTGTGTGTGTGTGTGTGTGTGTGTGTGTGTGTGTGTGTGTGTGTGTGTGTGTGTGTGTGTGTGTGTGTGTGTGTGTGTGTGTGTGTGTGTGTGTGTTGAAGGGAAACACAGTAAGCAGGTCATTGACTGAGTAGGGGATTATCAATGTTTTGGGACTGTATACACACAACACCCCCCTCCCTGTAGACACACACACACACACTGACACACACACACACACACACACACACACACTGACAGACAGACAGGCGGTCGATCCACTCATTACCATAAACAACAACAGCATTAACATAGACACACACACTCACCTTACACCACCTCACCACTCTCACATATATTTCTAGTAGAAGCCAATCACGGCACTGCACAAAACGCTCCCCATTCCAACCAGCACTCAATCCATACTGCAGATTTGTCCAACTCATTTCCATAACCTGACCCTGTGTGTGTGTGTGTGTGTGTGTGTGTGTGTGTGTGTGTGTGTGTGTGTGTGTGTGTGTGTGTGTGTGTGTGTGTGTGTGTGTGTGTGTGTGTGTGTGTGTGTGCCTACAGCAGTAGTAGTATTAATGGTCTGAATACAGAACAGCATATCAATCTGAACAACTAGAACAACAGCAACATATGATGGCTGTACTCCTCTATAGAGGTCTATAGAGAGCCTGCTAGTCCAGATTAGTCTACAGACTGAACTCAGCCGAGAGGAGAGGCTTTAATCTTACCTTCTATACACTACACATCTATAACCGTACGTACCCTGGCCATTCTATGTACTACACATCTATAACCGTACCTTGGCCATTCTATATACTACACATCTATAACCGTACCTTGGCCATTCTATATACTACATATCTATAACCGCACCTTGGCCATTCTATATACTACACATCTATAACCGTACCTTGGCCATTCTATATACTACACATCTATAACATTGGCCATTCTATATACTACACATCTATAACATTGGCCATTCTATATACTACACATCTATAACATTGGCCATTCTATATACTACACAGCTATAACATTGGCCATTCTATATACTACACATCTATAACCTTGGCCATTCTATATACTAGTAACCTAGCAGGTAGCCTAGCAATTAGAGGGTTGGGTCAGTAACCGAAAGGTCGCTGGTATGAATCCCTGAGCAGAATACATGAAAAATCTGTGCGCCAATGTGCCCTTGAGCAAGGTACTTAAACCCTAATAGCTCCTGTAATTCTCTCTGGATAAGAGCGTCTGCTAAATGACTAAAACGTAAATGTATGACACATCTTTAATCTTACTTAGGCTGCTACTATTATGGATGGACTGGTGTCTACATGAGAACCTCTCCATACAGCCTAGATACAGACTACCAACACCCACCCACAGCAGGCAGTCTGCAGACTGGTGTCTACATAAGAACCTCTCCATACAGCCTAGAGACAGACTACCAACACCCACCCACAGCAGGCAGTCTGCAGACTGGTGTCTACATAAGAACCTCTCCATACAGCCTAGAGGCTGATATACAGACTACCAACACCCACCCACAGCAGACAGTCTGCAGGCTGATATACAGACTACACCCACCCACAGCAGACAGTCTGCAGGCTGGTGTCTACATACCTCTCCATACAGCCTAGAGGCTGACGTACAGACTACACCCACATCAGGCAGTCTGCAGGCTGATATACAGACTATACCCACAGCAGGCAGTCTGCAGGCTGACGTACAGACTACACCCACAGCAGGCAGTCTGCAGGCTGATATACAGACTACACCGACCCACAGCAGACAGTCTGCAGGCTGATATACAGACTACACCCACCCACAGCAGACAGTCTGCAGGCTGATATACAGACTACACCCACCCACAGCAGGCAGTCTGCAGGCTGACGTACAGACTACCAACACCCACCCACAACAGGCAGTCTGCAGGCTGATATACAGACTACCAACACCCACCCACAGCAGACAGTCTGCAGGCTGACGTACAGACTACCAACACCCACAGCAGACAGTCTGCAGGCTGATATACAGACTACACCGACCCACAACAGGCAGTCTGCAGGCTGATATACAGACCACCAACACCGACCCACAGCAGGCAGTCTGCAGGCTGATATACAGACAACCAACACCGACCCACAGCAAGCAGTCTGCAGGCTGATATACAGACCCTACCGACCCACAGCAGATAGTCTGCAGGCTGACGTACAGACTACACCCACAGCAGGCAGTCTGCAGGCTGATATACAGACTACACTGACCCACAGCAGATAGTCTGCAAGCTGACGTACAGACTACCAACACCGACCCACAGCAGGCAGTCTGCAGGCTGATATACAGACCCTACCGACCCACAGCAGACAGTCTGCAGGCTGATATACAGACTACACCCACAGCAGATAGTCTGCAGGCTGATATACAGACCACCAACACCGACCCACAGCAGGCAGTCTGCAGGCTGACGTTCAGACTACACCGACCCACAGCAGGCAGTCTGCAGGCTGATATACAGACTACCACGACCCACAGCAGGCAGTCTGCAGGCTGATATAGAGACTACACCGACCCACAGCAGACAGTCTGCAGGCTGATATACAGACTACACCGACCCACAGCAGGCAGTCTGCAGGCTGATATACAGACTACACCCACCCACAGCAGGCAGTCTGCAGGCTGATATACAGACTACACCGACCCACAGCAGACAGTCTGCAGGCTGATATACAGACTACCAATACCGACCCACAGCAGGCAGTCTGCAGGCTGATATACAGACTACACCCACCCACAGCAGACAGTCTGCAGGCTGATAAACAGACTACACCGACCCACAGCAGACAGTCTGCAGGCTGATATACAGACTACACCGACCCACAGCAGACAGTCTGCAGGCTGATATACAGACTACCAACACCGACCCACAGCAGACAGTCTGCAGACTGATATACAGACTACACACACCCACAGCAGACAGTCTGCAGGCTAATATACAGACTACCAACACCGACCCACAGCAGACAGAGAATCCTTGTAATTCAGTATCTTATGGCTATTCAACACGTGGATGTAAATCAACTATAACACTATTAGAAATAGAGTCATGTCCAAACAGATTCAGATTCATATTCAGATTCATATTCAGATTTACATTCAGATTCAGATTCAGATTCAGATTTACATTCAGATTCAGATTCAGATTCAGATTCATATTCAGATTCAGATTCAGATTCATATTCAGATTCATATTCAGATTCAAATTCAGATTCAGATTCAGATTTACATTCAGATTCCAAATCAGATTCATATTCAGATTTACATTCAGATTCAAATTCATATTCAGATTCATATTTATAATGAGATTCATATTCAGAATCATATTCAGATTCATATTTATAATGAGATTCATATTCAGATTCATATTTATAATGAGATTCATATTCAGATTCATATTCAGATTCATATTTATAATGAGATTCATATTCAGATTCATATTTATAATGAGATTCATATTCAGATTCATATTCAGATTCATATTCAACTCATCTTGCAGCAGTAATAAAACATACACCATCTAAAAAGGTAGAATAAATAGCAGAGGATATTTACAAGGCAATAGGCAGGAGAAGAAGTGCTGTTTCATAGCGGAAGTGTTCAGTCCAATTAGTCCAACATTTGTTTAAAGTTGAAGAATTGAATTGGGAATAAAATAGTCTTTGGCCCTTTTGTTTGAACCTTAGTCTGTACCCGTGTCCAGGGGGAAGGAGATGGACCAGACACAGCAACACATAGAACATTATTAAGGATGGAATCATGTCTACACATACAGGAGGAATGAACCACGACCGTGACAGACAACATCACTGATACCAGACCAGGAGAAGAACATCACTGATACCAGACCAGGAGAAGAACATCACTGATAGCAGACCAGGAGAAGAACATCACTGATACCAGACCAGGAGAAGAACATCACTGATACCAGACCAGGAGAAGAACATCACTGACACCAGACCAGGAGAAGAACATCACTGATAGCAGACCAGGAGAAGAACATCACTGATACCAGACCAGGAGAAGAACATCACTGACACCAGACCAGGAGAAGAACATCAGAGGTGAGAAGAGGAGATGAGTAGAGGTATCATAAACAGCTCTTACCTTGTGCATTCAACATGTTTATCCAGCCGCTGAGGACGAGCAGGAAGAGAGACCACCAGCTCCAGCTGAAGCTCCACAGTCCCAGCTTCACCCCTCTCTGTGTTGGGCCGCGGGTCGCCCCGGGCGGCATCGTGATCCATGTCGCCCCGGGCGGAACAGCTCCCACGGCGGCGCGACCCTTGCGCGTAATTCCATTAGAATGGAGAGACTTCATATTAGAGAGGTGATCCACGGGGAATCCACGGATGGGTTTGGTCGGGTTAATGCAAGTAGTCTCCGGTTGTGTTTTCATGTTGTTGGAGCCTCTTCCGGTGCGCTGAGCACGAGGGAAACGGAGAGGAGGAGAAAGGAGAGAAATGTGAGATGAAGGGCTTCCACTTGCTCCACAGTGCGTCACCTTCACCGGCTTCCCCCTGGAGGACTGGCCGGCTAACAGGCGCTCTGGGGTGGGTGTCTCCTCCCCGTGGGTCGCTGAATCAGAGTCTCTCCCACCGTCCCCCGTGACAATTCCCTCGCGTCCCGTTGTGCCCGGGCTGATCAACAACTCAAACCAGTGACACGAACAGCTCCTTCCCGGTCCTGGCAGCTTGGCCTCTCGGTTTGCCTTTAATAAAGTCCCTCACCCTCGCCTCTCCGGGGCTCGGTAGGTTTCTGTCTCCTGCGATATCTCATGTTCATTACCAGTGATCCCGCAGGAGCAGAATTAATACATCCGAGAGAGAGAGGGATTTGGATTGATCCGATTATATCAGCAAGTCGGGCTCCGGCCCCCGATAAATCCCTGCTTGTTGTGATGTCTTCAGCGGGGATTTGTCCAGCAGATCATGTGGGTGTTTAGACGGAATTAATGGCGGTCAATAAAGCACATAAATTATCCATTCGGGCTTATTGTGGTGATTACGGAGAAAAAATAAATATTTGTTAACCATTCTGGTCTTTTTACTGGCTCCAGAACCGAGTCCAAGTTTGTTATGAAGTAGTACTTTGGGCTTCAGAAAACCTGTAGTTAAATATTCAGGTTAACTATGAATTAACCATTCAAGCGGGGTAAAAATGTAGCGGAAACTCTCCACCTCTCTCTCCGGTCCGCTTGCCGCTCGTCTCCGGTTACAGGAACCAGCCAACAGGTTAAACAACCAGAAACACACCTTCCGTTAGTTACATTCAATCCCGAATTTCTACCAACTAAACCAGGCGAAACGGAGCAGTTCAGTTGTGAGTAGGCTTGTCAGTCCGTATAAAGACAAACCCAAAACACACGCCGCGTTGAGCGGAGGACAGGGACGACACACCGCGACACCGTTTTTACATCTAAAACAAGACGACGAGACAGCTGGAAATGTTCCGATTAAACGACACACTGTCTTCGTTTCCTCCGAAAAACAACCTTACAATATATATATATAACAAATCGGTTATTTGTTCAGGTTTTATATCCAGAAAAGTTACTTTGAACAACAAGTATCAAAGCTACGGTTGGAGAGCGGGCGTCTCGCGCTCCTTTCAGAACATCTCGAGCGGCGCGGAGAGCGCGAACCGAACACCTGCCTCGGTCCGCTAGACGGGAACCGGAACACAACCTTTTCAACTGAAATACCTAAACAGGAAAGAACGGAATTTTACACAAGAAAAAAAATAGACTTTCTCGAATGGTACGAGTCCGTTTTTCTCCCCGGTATAGAGCCTCCGGTAGTCTGCGCCCAGGTCTCTTCTCAGGCTGAAAACAGACTCAACTAAAAGTTCCATTCACAAGCCGTCTGCCCCGCTCAGATCAACTGTGATTGGACGAGGCTCCTGTTTAACAGCGAGTCCCTTATTCTGATTGGTCGCAGTTGCAGGCAGGAGGGGAACTAAAGGGGCTCAGCAGAACGCGGTGAACGGCGCCCCCTAAACCGAGAAAACGGGACAACGATCAGGAAATTAAATGAGTTAATGACTAAGCAAAGCATTTTTTGCCAAGAAATCATATATGATGAATACATCCCCTCAGGCCTAATAGGCAATACATCTTGACAGAAACCTTTACCTGATTCCATCCAGCGACTCATAAAGGCCCGAATCACATCGCTGAAGGGAGATCGAGGTACCACGTTGGCCGATAAACGGAGCATTAATATTAAAGCTGTACTAGGGGGTGACCTTGCCTTTAATTGGCTCTATAAATCTACCACCTCCTCAACACACACTAATCTAGGGGATCTTCTGCCAGCTCAACACACACACCTGGAGTGGTCAAATGACGGCTCTCCTCCAACCCCTTCCTCTATTTACGCTTCCTCTCTCCTCTAACCTGTCTCTCCTCTAGCCTGTCTCTCCTCTCCTCTAACCTGTCTCTCCTCTCCTCTAACCTGTCTCTCCTCTCCTCTAACCTGTCTCTCCTCTCCTCTAGCCTGTCTCTCCTCTAGCCTGTCTCTCCTCTCCTCTAACCTGTCTCTCCTCTCCTCTAACCTGTCTCTCCTCTCCTCTAGCCTGTCTCTCCCTCCTCTAACCTGTCTCTCCTCTCCTCTAGCCTGTCTCTCCTCTACTCTAACCTGTCTCTCCTCTCCTCTAGCCTGTCTCTCCTCTCCTCTAACCTGTCTCTCCTCTCATCTATCCTGTCTCTCCTCTCCTCTAGCCTGTCTCTCCTCTCCTCTAGCCTGTCTCTCCTCTCCTCTAGCCTGTCTCTCCCTCCTCTAGCCTGTCTCTCCTCTCCTCTAACCTGTCTCTCCTCTCCTCTAGCCTGTCTCTCCTCTCCTCTAACCTGTCTCTCCTGTCCTCTAGCCTGTCTCTCCTCTCCTCTAGCCTGTCTCTCCTCTCCTCTAGCCTGTCTCTCCCTCCTCTAACCTGTCTCTCCTCTCCTCTAGCCTGTCTCTCCTCTCCTCTAGCCTGTCTCTCCTCTAACCTGTCTCTCCTTCCTCTAGCCTGTCTCTCCTCTCCTCTAGCCTGTCTCTCCCTCCTCTAGCCTGTCTCTCCTCTCCTCTAGCCTGTCTCTCCTCTCCTCTAACCTGTCTCTCCTCTCCTATAACCTGTCTCTCCTCTAACCTGTCTCTCCTCTCCTCTAACCTGTCTCTCCTCTCCTCTAGCCTGTCTCTCCTCTCCTCTAACCTGTCTCTCCTCTCCTCTAGCCTGTCTCTCCTCTAACCTGTCTCTCCTCTCCTCTAACCAATCTCTCCTCTCCTCTAACCTGTCTCTCCTCTAACCTGTCTCTCCTCTCCTCTAACCTGTCTCTCCTCTCCTCTAACCTGTCTCTCCTCTAATCTGTCTCTCTCTCCTCTAACCTGTCTCTCCTCTCCTCTAACTTGTCTCTCCCTCCTCTAACCTGTCTCTCCTCTCCTCTAACCTGTCTCTCCTCTCCTCTAACCTGTCTCTCCTCTAACCTGTCTCTCCTCTCCTCTAACCTGTCTCTCCTCTCCTCTAGCCTGTCTCTCCTCTCCTCTAACCTGTCTCTCCTCTCCTCTAGCCTGTCTCTCCTCTAACCTGTCTCTCCTCTCCTCTAACCAATCTCTCCTCTCCTCTAACCTGTCTCTCCTCTAACCTGTCTCTCCTCTCCTCTAACCTGTCTCTCCTCTCCTCTAACCTGTCTCTCCTCTAATCTGTCTCTCTCTCCTCTAACCTGTCTCTCCTCTCCTCTAACTTGTCTCTCCCTCCTCTAACCTGTCTCTCCTCTCCTCTAACCTGTCTCTCCTCTCCACTAGCCTGTCTCTCCTTTAATCTGTCTCTCTCTCCTCTAACCTGTCTCTCCTCTAACCTGTCTCTCCTCTCCTCTAACCTGTCTCTCCTCTCCTCTAACCTGTCTCTCCTCTAACCTGTCTCTCCTCTAACCTGTCTCTCCTCTCCTCTAACCGGTCTCTCCTCTCCTCTAACCTGTCTCTCCTCTCCTCTAACCTGTCTCTCCTCTAACCTGTCTCTCCCTCCTCTAACCTGGCTCTCCTCTCCTCTAACCTGTCTCTCCCTCCTCTAACCTGTCTCTCCCTCCTCTAACCTGTCTCTCCCTCCTCTAACCTGTCTCTCCTCTAGCCTGTCTCTCCCTCCTCTAACCTGTCTCTCCTCTCCTCTAACCTGTCTCTCCCTCCTCTAACCTGTCTCTCCTCTCCTCTAGCCTGTCTCTCCTTTAACCTGTCTCTCCCTCCTCTAACCTGTCTCTCCTCTAGCCTGTCTCTCCTTTAATCTGTCTCTCCTCTCCTCTAACCTGTCTCTCCCTCCTTTAGCCTGTCTCTCCTCTCCTCTAACCTGTCTCTCCCTCCTCTAACCTGTCTCTCCCTCCTCTAACCTGTATCTCCTCTCCTCTAACCTGTCTCTCCCT
>NW_022262670.1:0-12500 GCF_002021735.2 Oncorhynchus kisutch | reverse complement strand
CAGTAAGACGAGCTGTCGTCATTGGCAACAGCTAATAGGGATCCTAATAGATCTGATCTGATTCTCTTTAGCTTGCACACACCCACACACACACACCCCCATACACATGTCTACCTCACTGTGTTATAACCTCTGACATAGAGACACTACCTTCATGTCTACCTCACTGTGTTATAACCTCTGACATAGAGACACTACCTTCATGTCTATCTCACTGTGTTATAACCTCTGACATAGAGACACTACCTTCATGTCTACCTCACTGTGTTATAACCTCTGACAGAGACACTACCTTCATGTCTACCTCAGTGTGTTATAACCTCTGACATAGAGACACTACCTTCATGTCTACTTCAGTGTGTTATAACCTCTAATAGAGACACTACCTTCATGTCTACTTCAGTGTGTTATAACCTCTGACATAGAGACACTACCTTCATGTCTACCTCAGTGTGTTATAACCTCTGACATAGAGACACTACCTTCATGTCTACCTCAGTGTGTCCGTGTCCCAGGTTATTTTCCAGAGGTTGAAGGAAAGCAGTCAGAATATGAGATTATAATGATGAAATGCAAATTTAACGGGTTGGTTTTTCCAATGCTAGAGCACTCCCACATCCCACATCCTGTCCTCCTGCTCTCCTCCTTCCTCTCCTCCCTCCTCTGCTCCCTCCTCTCCCTCCTCCTCTCCTCCCTCCTCTCCTCCTTCCTTGCTTCCCTCCTCTCCTCCTCCTCTCCTACACTCCTCTCCCTCCTCTCTCTCTCCCTGCCCTCCCCCCTCCTCCTCTCCTCCTCCTCTCCTCCTCCTCTCCTCCCTCCTCTCTCCCTCCCCCCTCCTCTCTCTCCCTGCCCTCCCCCCTCCTCCTCTCCCTCCTCTCTCTCTCCCTGCCCTCCCCCCTCCTCCTCTCCTCTCTTCAGATAAAGGTAATTGTGTAGATATCCTCTATCCTGAACTGACTGTCCTCCTCCTCTCCTCCCTCCTCTCTCCCTCCCCCCTCCTCCTCTCCTCCTCCTCTCCTCCACTCCTCCCCCTCCTCCCTGCCATCCCCCCTCCTCCTCTCCTCCTCCTCTCCTACACTCCTCTCCCTCCTCTCTCTCTCCCTGCCCTCCCCCCTCCTCCTCTCCCTCCTCTCTCTCTCCCTGCCCCCCCTCCCCCATCCTCCTCTCCTCTCTTCAGATAAAGGTAATTGTGTAGATATCCTCTATCCTGAACTGACTGTCCTCCTCCTCTCCTCCACTCCTCTCCCTCCTCTCTCTCTCCCTGCCCTCCCCCCTCCTCCTCTCCCTCCTCTCTCTCTCCCTGCCCCCCCCTCCTCCTCTCCTCTCTTCAGATAAAGGTAATTGTGTAGATATCCTCTATCCTGAACTGACTGTCCTCCTCCTCTCCTCCACTACTCTCCCTCCCCCCTCCTCTCTCTCCCTGCCCTCCCCTCCCCCCTCCTCCTCTCCCTCCTCTCTCTCCCTGCCCCCCCCCTCCCCCCTCCTCCTCTCCTCTCTTCAGATAAAGGTAATTGTGTAGATATCCTCTATCCTGAACTAACTGTCCTCAGTGATAATTAAATGTTCTTTAAGTTAAAAGCCTGCTATTCATGATGCTCCCCAAAATGGGACCCTATTCCCTACACAGTAGTGCACTATGTAGGGAATAGGTTGCCATAGGGGCTCTGGTCTAAAGAAGTGCACTATATAGGAAATAGGGCTCTGGTCTAAAGTAGTGCACTATGTAGTGAATAGGGCTCTGGTCTAAAGTAGTGCACTATGTAGTTTTTTTATTTTTTATTTTTTTATTTCACCTTTATTTAACCAGGTAGGCTAGTTGAGAACAAGTTCTCATTTGCAACTGCGACCTGGCCAAGATAAAGCATAGCAGTGTGAGCATACAACAAAGAGTTACACATGGAGTAAACAATTAACAAGTCAATAACACAGTAGAAAACAAAGGGGGGGTCTATATACAATGTGTGCAAAAGGCATGAGGAGGTAGGCAAATAATTACAATTTTGCAGATTAACACTGGAGTGATAAAAGATCAGATGGTCATGTACAGGTAGAGATATTGGTGTGCAGAAGAGCAGAAAAGTAAATAAATCAAAACAGTATGGGGATGAGGTAGGTGAAAAGGGTGGGCTATTTACCAATAGACTATGTACAGCTGCAGCGATCGGTTAGCTGCTCAGATAGCTGATGTTTGAAGTTGGTGAGGGAGATAAAAGTCTCCAACTTCAGCGATTTTTGCAATTCGTTCCAGTCACAGGCAGCAGAGTACTGGAACGAAAGGCGGCCAAATGAGGTGTTGGCTTTAGGGATGATCAGTGAGATACACCTGCTGGAGCGCGTGCTACGGATGGGTGTTGCCATCGTGACCAGTGAGCTGAGATAAGGCGGAGCTTTACCTAGCATAGACTTGTAGATGACCTGGAGCCAGTGGGTCTGGCGACGAATATGTAGCGAGGGCCAGCCGACTAGAGCATACAAGTCGCAGTGGTGGGTGGTATAAGGTGCTTTAGTGACAAAACGGATGGCACTGTGATAGACTGCATCCAGTTTGCTGAGTAGAGTGTTGGAAGCCATTTTGTAGATGACATCGCCGAAGTCGAGGATCGGTAGGATAGTCAGTTTTACTAGGGTAAGCTTGGCGGCTTGAGTGAAGGAGGCTTTGTTGCGGAATAGAAAGCCGACTCTTGATTTGATTTTCGATTGGAGATGTTTGATATGAGTCTGGAAGGAGAGTTTGCAGTCTAGCCAGACACCTAGGTACTTATAGACGTCCACATATTCTAGGTCGGAGTGAATAGGTGAATAGGGCTCTGGTCTAAAGTAGTGCACTATGTAGGGAATAGGGCTCTGGTCTAAAGTACTGCACTATGTAGGGAATAGGGCTCTGGTCTAAAGTAGTGCACTATGTAGGGAATAGGGAGCCATTCTGGAAGGAGCCTCAACCTCAACATCACTGACGGACATTTAATGGGAGAGTTTAGACAAAGAGTTATAATTACAGGGTTGTGATGGAACTACTATATGTAACTATAATAATATATAATATATCATATCCCCCTCTACTACATTACATTATAATAATATATAATATATCATATCCCCCTCTACTACATTACATTACATTACATATCATATCCCCCTCTACTACATTACATTATAATAATATATAATATATCATATCCCCCTCTACTACATTACATTATAATAATATATAATATATCATATCCCCCTCTACTACATTACATTATAATAATATATAATATATCATATCCCCCTCTACTACATTACATTATAATAATATATAATATATCATATCCCCCTCTACTACATTACATTATAATAATATATAATATATCATATCCCCCTCTACTACATTACATTATATTACATATCATATCCCCCTCTACTACATTACATTATAATAATATATAATATATCATATCCCCCTCTACTACATTACATTATAATAATATATAATATATCATATCCCCCTCTACTACATTACATTATAATAATATATAATATATCATATCCCCCTCTACTACATTACATTATAATAATATATAATATATCATATCCCCCTCTACTACATTACATTATATTACATATCATATCCCCCTCTACTACATTACATTATAATAATATATAATATATCATATCCCCCTCTACTACATTACATTATATAATATATTATATATCATATCCCCCTCTACTACATTACATTATAATAATATATAATATATCATATCCCCCTCTACTACATTACATTATAATAATATATAATATATCATATCCCCCTCTACTACATTACATTATATTACATATCATATCCCACTCTACTACATTACATTATAATAATATATAATATATCATATCCCCCTCTACTACATTACATTATATTAATATATAATATATCATATCCCCCTCTACTACATTACATTATAATAATATATAATATATCATATCCCCCTCTACTACATTACATTATAATAATATATAATATATCATATCCCCCTCTACTACATTACATTATAATAATATATAATATATCATATCAGAGAGATTAAAGTAGATGTCACGTGTCAAAATTTTGATTGATGACCCTATGTGAACCTATGTGAACGCTATGTGAACCCTATGTAGTGATGACGTGTGCATGTCTTCTGGTCAGGCAAGCCTGGTTAGGTGGGGGCTATGGGGTGAGTAAGGGTCCATTTGACAGGCCGTTAATGATTGATGACCCAAGCCTGATAGGCAAGCCTGGTTAGGTGGGGGCTATGGGGTGAGTAAGGGTCCATTTGACAGGCCGTTAATGATTGATGACCCAAGCCTGATTTATGACCCTATGTAATGATTTATGACCCTATGTCATGTAGAAGGGTGCATGCCCAGGGTTGAGTAAGTGACCATGTGTCAGGTCAACCTGTTACTGTTTCTCACGGTTTGGGTTGGTTAAGGCCCCTTATAAAGCCGCTGAACAATACCTGTTTAAGAGTGCACAAGATCTTAAGAATAACCATGGAATTTGGGATCGGTACCAAAGCAGTGATGACGGTAACAACTGAAACAGGCCTTCGGGTTGCCCATAGAGCAAGGGCAAAGTATCAACCAGCAATATATGATGCGCCAAAAAAACGTTTTTTAAATGTGTATAGAACCCAAATACCGCCAGCAAATGCTCTGACAGATCAAGTGTTGATGTCTAATGGCCAGCAGTGGGGGTATCGGTTTGATTACCTGGCCTGTAGAGTGACCCTCTATACGGTAGATGAAGGAGAAGAATATACAGACCAGACTGTAGGCTTGGAATATGGTGTTGAAGACTGGTCGGTTTTTCGCAAGGTTGTATGTCCTGAACTGAGCCTTATCACCAAGGGGTATAGTGTGTTCACGGGCCACGAGACCCGTTGGGAAGGTACCCCTGACTCCTCAGGACAAATATTTCACAGGGTGAAAATACAAAGAAAGAATGGCCGACCGTGCGGCAGCGTGGAGTTCTATATCGGCACCGAGGCAATCCGAAACCACAACCTTAGGGGTGGTGGCCTGACTGGGGATACCCGACTGCGTCTGCTTATTCCTTTTAAGAGTTGGGATGTACTGGAATTGAAAATGTTGCAACCGTTGGATGCTCTCTTTGTACAGAGCCAACAGCGTCAGAGCCTTGTTCATTTAAAGAAGTGCATAATATATACGAATCGTAAAGATTACGATGCAAAAGAGCCTCAAGAAGATACAGCGTCAGAAGAAAACTAAGTAAGCGGATGCTTTAACCCCGCCCCCCCAGATACCCAAGGGCCTTGTTCTACAATAAAAAGAAAAAAGCAGCCAGTTCTTCATTTCAGCATACACCATGGATCTCCAGACCATCTACGAGGAAGCCACTACGTCATGGGGGCCCGACACTAAAGACTCTATGCCACGAAGCCCTACACTCTACGCACCCCTGGCAAGACCCGTGACACCCCCGACATTTACCCAGCCTGAGGATGTGTTTGATGGGGTGGCCAGTACTATTTTTGTGGATACAATCAAGGCCTCTGTAGCTACACTTTTAAACGTGGTGATTGGCGAATATATACGAGAAAAATGCATCGGCTGTGAGATCAATCATCCCAGCCAGCGTCGTCATCCTTGCCTCTACGACCCTCCTAGATACTACTTTTTCAATCATTTTGAGGAGCTGGTGAAAAGACTGTGGTCCTGCCGTTTTATACCAGCGCTGGTCATCGCCCTGGAGTCTATGGGTATTGCGCCGTCTATCCCTAGAGTTTACGGGGTAACCGAAGCCTTCCTACATGAACTGAAGGAGGCCATCTTCATCCATGAGAAACTCAAAGAAATCCGACACACCCTGGTGGACGACAACAAATACAGGGAAGCTGTGGTGGCTGATGTGATGCTTTTCTGGCTCAATAAATCCCAAGAGACCGAGTGACATTTTGTTTATTTAGAGCTATGGGTAACTATGTGTCTACGATGTTTGAGCGAATAAATACATTTTTTCTTTTGAGAGACCTTACAAATGATATGCATCAGATTATTGAAAATAAAGTGAACAATGTAAAGTTCTACACAACCCACAATACAGGGGTTATTGTAGAGCGTGTGTTAAAAATGGAGCAAATCATGAAACATGTCCGACATACGGGCGAGAGTTTACAATGGTCACATATGGTATCAAGGCTTGTTGAGGATTCTGAAGAACTAGAAATAACTTTGGCTAAGATTTTACATTATTTGTTTGAACCACCCTTTAATGTGAATGTGTATCATATTTGTTGTTTATATACTTATATATCAGACGTGTGTGTTTTAAAAATTCAGCGAAACAAACCTGTAAATCTAAACAATATATACAGGGTGTTGCATGCTGTGATTGTTGAGAAAACGGGGACTTGTATCTTGCAACAAATCCTGAATTGTCTGTATACGTAATAATTGTTGCATTCTTAAAATAAAAATTCACAAACTGAAATGTTGTCGTTATATGAAAGTGGCTCATTACAGTTATTGTACCTCAGAGAGGCAAGAAGGATGGCTGAGCAGCTGTTGAAAAACATATATTATAATCCCTCTAACCCCGGGTCTTATGGGGGTAAAGAGCGTTTACAGAGAGCTATAGTCGAAGAAACAGGTAGTCTGTTAAGCGATGCTAAAGTGAATGAATGGTTATCAGAGCAAGATGCCTACACTCTACATAAACCTGTAAGAAAACATTTTCCAAGAAATAGAGTTTTTTCTACGCATCCATTATCCCAATTTCAGGCGGATCTATGTGACATGCAGTCCCTTGCCGATAAAAATGATGGAAATCGCTACATGCTAACGGTTATAGATATTTTCTCTAAATTAGCCTATGTAAGGGTGTTAAAAAATAAGAGCGGGGCAGAGGTGACCAGGGCCTTTGAATCGATCTTGAAGGCAGGAGGCGCCCCCAAGAAAGTGCAGACGGATGGCGGAAAAGAATTTTTTAATAAAACATTTCAGAAGCTAATGAATAAGTATAATATAGTACATTTTGCTACAGGCTCTGATTTGAAAGCTTCGGTTGTGGAACGCTTTAATAGGACTTTGAAAGAGCGGATGTGGCGCTATTTTACAGCTCACAACACCAACCGCTATACAGACATAGTTCAGGATTTAGTAAACGGTTACAACCACAGCTACCATAAGACTATACGTATGAAGCCCTCGGAGGTCTCTTCGGAAAACTCTTTTCAAGTCTTTAAAAATATGTATGGTTTGTTCCCACTTCGCCGTAAGAAAAAAATGACTTTTAAATTCCTAGTGGGTGACTTGGTGCGTATATCAAAGTTGAGGGGTGTTTTCGACAAAAAATACGAACAAGGCTTTAGCTCGGAGTTGTTTACCGTTACCGAATGTCTGCCACGCATTCCGCCGGTCTACAAATTAAAAGATTATGACGGGGATCTTATAGAGGGATCTTTTTATGAGAAGGAATTACAGAAGGTCCAGTTGGGTAAAGACAAAGTCTTTCACGTGGAGGAGATTCTAGATCAGAAGAGAGAAAAGGGTAAAAAATGGTTGCTGGTCCGCTGGAAAAACTGGCCTCAAAAGTTCAACAGTTGGGTATTGGAGCAGGATGTGGTGGAGGCAACGGGGGTTAATTTAAACCCCTAGTCATGATAACTAGCGCATCATTCGCGTGTACACAGTTGGGCATCATGGAACACAGCGGCTTCTACCTGACTCTCCCCAGTAATGCGTCGGCACAGATATATCGTAATAATCAGAGTTCGAAGTATACAACCAATTTTCCAAAGCCTATAGAGTTATCAGAGGCTTGGGAAGTAGGTCTCAGCGAGATTACATACCCCCATAGTTGGTATAATATCAAAGCTAAGGACCGTGATTTTTATTGCAAAAGGTTCTCGGAACCTGCGAAACTTATTAAGCTTAAAAAAGGTTTCTATAGAACCGTCGACAGGATCGTCTCAGAGTTGAATGAACACCTAACCCTGAACAAGATGGAAATATTCCTATTCTACAATCCAATCCATAAAAGGATACAAATCTCAGGGCCTGCTAACGGAGGTATAAAGACCAGCGGTAATTTATCCTACATGTTGGGGATGGGTCCCAATAAATGGA
The DNA here is from genome assembly GCF_002021735.2 of Oncorhynchus kisutch. Taxonomy (NCBI): domain Eukaryota; kingdom Metazoa; phylum Chordata; class Actinopteri; order Salmoniformes; family Salmonidae; genus Oncorhynchus; species Oncorhynchus kisutch. The sequence goes on along the minus strand of NW_022262670.1, from coordinate 4,388 downwards.
CGTATGTGAACGATAAATTATTCCCATTCCCTGCGGATATACATGCAGGCTTTTACAACATATTTGTCTATACCGACATCATAACCTATCAAAGGGTCGGAGACAGCTGTGTGCCCCTCCTGCGAACAGTTCATATAGACGGCAAGGATGGGGACATCGTCACTGTCAATTATGACAAGCCGCACTACGTACATGTCAGCAAGAACTATATTGAAAACATTCTGGTTGAGCTTAAAACGGATCAGAACGAAAACATTGAATTTACTTATGGTAAAACGATTGTAAAACTCCACTTTAGACCCACCAAAACCTCTCTACATATATAATAGCTGTATTATATTTATAAACATAATACAAATAAAAGGGTTATGGAGCACCATCAGCTCGACCCTAACCGTTATGTTTCATACTATGTGGATCAAGTGGGTAATGGACTACCAGGATATCATGGAGCGCCGACAATGTATGGTTCGGGGATAGGAGGTATATTCCGTAACCTCTTCAGGATGGTTTTACCGTTTATGAAGAGAGGCTTCAGCATAGCCAAACCACATTTAAAATCAGCGGCTAAAAATATAGTAAGTGAGGTTGTAGCCAATGCTATGACCCGAAGGGCGTCACCAGAGGTGGAGCATCAAGAAGGCTCGGGGCTTATGATATTGTCTCGAAGGCCAAAAAAGAGACCCCCTGGTTTAAGGCGTAGACCTGCACCTAAAAAGCGGCGGTTAACTGTTAAAAGAACCTCAGTAAGTCAAAGACGGGGTAAAGTGAGGAGGTCTGTACCAAAACAGGCTAAAAGAATACTAGGAAGTATTTTCTAAAAGAATAAGTGACATGGCTCTTTTACATCGAATGTCCTCTGAAGCTATAAAGACAGAACTTGATCTTTTCACGGCACCGTTAACGCAGCATTCAATAGATAGATCCAGTTATGTGGAGATAGCCCCTCTCTCTGCTATTACCGATAACGGGCCTATCGAATTTTTCATACCAGGCCATGGTGACAACTATCTGGACCTCAACAACACCTTGGTGCATTTACGTCTAAAAGTGACCAAAAGAGATGGGTCTAATATTGCAGACGATGCCAAAGTGAGTCTCATTAATTACCCCTTGGCCACCATTTTCTCCCAAGTTGATGTGACTTTGGGTGAACGCCTAATCAGTCAAAGCAGCGCTACATACCCTTATAGAGCCATCATGGAGTGTTTACTAAACTACTCCGAAGACACTCTCAAAACCCAATTTAGCGCCGGGCTGTTTAGCAAGGATACTGCAGGAGCCTCTATGGAATCGACAGACCCTTCCACCGGTGCAAACAAAGGACTAGCGGCACGAGCTCGCTACTGCGCCGAATCTCGAGAGTTTCATTTGCTAGGCCCTATACACTCTGACATTTTCTTTCAAGAACGGTTACTCTTAAATTCGGTTGATTTAAGATTAAAATTAACCAGGGCCAAGGATGATTTTTGCCTGATGTCTCCCCAAGACGGGGATTTTAGTTTGAAAGTGTTGGGGGCAACCCTTTTTATTAAAAAAGTATCTGTATCTCCGGCCGTGCGCCTGGGTCACTCACATGCTTTGATGAAAGGAAATGCCCTTTACCCTCTCCAAAGAATTACCATGAAAACCTTTAGCATACCTGTGGGCAGTAGAATCTGCAGTCAAGAAAACCTATTTCTAGGCCCTTTACCTAGATATGTGGTTATAGGTCTGGTTGATCACGCCTCTAATACGGGCAGTTTAGATAAAAAAAACTTTAATTTTCAGCACTTCAATGCAGAGTATGTAGCGCTCTGTCAGGACGGACGTCAGGTTCCGGCGAAGGCTTTCCAACCACAATTTAATAACAACATATCTGTGCGAGAATTTTACAATCTATTCCTGGCTACAGGGCGACATCTAAAAGATCTCTCTTTACCTATTGACAGAAATGATTTTGCAGAGGGTTACACATTGTATGCTTTCAATTTATCACCTGATGATGACACCTCAGGAAATCTGTCTGTGGTGTCCCAAGGTAACCTCAGGCTGGAAATGCGTTTCCGTACACCTTTAACCTGTACAGTTAGCATGATTGTTTACGCATGCTCTGATTCAATCTTGGAAGTGAATGCCCGAAGACAGGTCTTAGTGGATTATTATTAAGGACCTTTGAACAAAGACATGAATACCCAAGAGTTGGACGGGCTCATGAGCCGCTTGATTGGAAAACAATTTTGTGGAGTGTTGGCTTGTGATGAATTACCTATGGAGATATGGTCTGAGAGGCCTGCAATGTTTATTGTCAATACCCATCCTAAACACATGCCTGGTGAACATTGGCTAGCTATGACATTAGAACAGGAAGGTGGACGAAAAATCTCAACTTTTTTGATTCCTATGGCTTTCCCCCCGGTTTTTCACATTTCCCTAAATCTATTAAAGATTTTTTGACCCTAAACGGTACAAAGATCTACTACAACATCAAACAAGTGCAAGATAACCTTTCCACTACATGCGGTCACCACTGTGTATTTTACCTGTGCCAAAGAGCCCGGGGAGTTTCTTTTGAAGATGTTATGTCTCTTTATAAGGATGATTTAAGAAGTAATGATAACCTTGTATCTTGTTTTGTTAGAAAATATCAAAAGTGTTCAAATGTGTGTCCTTTAAGAACGCGTAATCAAGGCGTATGCTCACGTCATATGTTTCAAGAATGCCACAAATGTTAACTTGCTTATTTTTCAAATAAAAAATTTATTGAATTTAATCATAGTCATTCAAAAGTCATTTTCAAAAGTCTAACCACGCCGAGAGATCGGGTTTAGGAAAAGGTCCTGAGACGTTCATGGGAGTAAATGAGTTAGCATCATCGCTTTCATATGGGGACGGTGTCGTTGGGGCATCTTTAGGGGTGCTGTATCTCGTTGAAGGCTTTTGTTTTAAAGCTTGAATCTGTTGACGAAGCTTATGGTTGGGTACACCGGAGAGGGGGATGTTGAGGATTGCCAGGGCCTTAAGAAACTGACGCCAGCCGGGAGGCCTTCGGTCATCAGCAACCTTGTGGGCAGCCGTGGTACTTTTAAGCAAGTCCTGCATATGGGACCCCCTAACCACAGAGCCCTGAAGGATAAACTCTCCAGAGTCGTTCCAAGCAGCTATCCCCTTTGAGTCTTTTATCTTGTTCATAATGTATTTAACATTCTTCCTGTTACGTAAAGGCACATGTGTCAGTAGGTCATGCATAACTTTATCTTCAAAAGGCCTTTGAGCTTCACCCGACATATTATCTCCACTAGGTAAGATCGACGGTACAGGCCTTACAGGGGCATGGCTATCGTTAGGTTCGACATCTGTTAAAGGGTCCGGTAGGGAAAGGGTTAAATGGTTAGTCTCTCTCTCCCCTTGCTTTACCCGAGTCAAATACCTTTGCATTAGGTTTGTGTATTTTTGAATCTTATCATAGGGGTTCAATCCTTTTCGGTTCAAAACATCCTTCATGGCCGTATCCAAATCATTTTCCGCTGTTTGTCTGATATCTTCAGGACCCTGCATTTGTTTTTTAAGTCTATCCAACTCTTGTTGAGGCACCAAGTACATTTTAGTGGCCATCACACCCACGTGTTCAACCACCACGTCTGGCCGCAATAAGGCTGGTGATGAAGGGCACGGCTATACTGAGTAAAGGTAGAAGAAAACCCCCAGACTGTTGTATACTATGTCTTTTCTTTTGAAGACTGGCCCTTTTATTGGCAAAGAGTTTGATCGCTGTCTTTTGTCTCCTTAATTTTTTCAATTGGTTCAGGGTGAGTGGAATGCGTCCTTTGAGAAGATTCAAAGCAATCTCACATAGGGCTAATATGAGATCTGAAGAACAGCGACCCAAGATGGCCTTCCGTTCTTTAGCTGTAGAACCTACTAGCCTCTCAAGAGGGGGAGGTTTCTTTTTAAACGCAGAGACATAGCGTTTACTTTTTAGGAAGGTATGCAGCAGGCCTCTCCCCCGGAAACAGCCCTGTACGTAGCCTAAGGTGTTCTGGAGTATTTGCTTTTAAATCCACGATTAAATAAGAAAATGGCTCTTTGGTAGCGTCCTCATAGCTCTCCATAAAGTATGATTTCCGTCCAGGGTACATCTGCTGAGCTAGAGTGCTAATTTGCAGTTTGTCTCTAGGATTTTAAACAATACCATGTAGTTGGCATTCAAGCTAATGGTCCGACTATTTTTACCTTGGTGAAACACATTCTGGACCAAGTAAAGCACGGACAGGTTTCTATGATGAGTATATGGGTAAAAGCTCGTGCAATTTCAGGGTGTTCGCTACCAGCAAATAGCATATCGTCCAAAACCAGCAGATATTTACATGGGGGGGAGAAGAAAGTTCATCAGACAGAGAATCGGGTAT
>NW_022262669.1:129519-150093 GCF_002021735.2 Oncorhynchus kisutch | reverse complement strand
TCTCTCTCTCTCTCTCTCTCTCCTCTCTCTCTCTCTCTCTCTGTTTGTTTCTCTCTTCTTTGTCTTCTCTCTCTCTGTCTCCTCTATCTGTTCTCTCTTTGCTCTCTCTCTCTCTCTCTCTGTCTCTCTCTCTCTCTCTCTGTCCTCTCTCTCTCTGTCTCTCTCTCGGTCTCTCTGTCTCTCTGTCTCTCTCTGTCTCTCTCTCTCTCTCTCTCTCTCTCTCTCTCTCTCTTCTCTCTCTCTCTGTCTCTCTCTCTCTCTCTCTCTCTCTCTCTCTCTCTCTCTCTCTCTCTCTGTCTCTCTCTGTCTCTCTGTCTCTCTGTCTCTCTCTCTCTGTCTCTCTGTCTCTCTGTCTGTCTCTCTGTCTCTCTGTCTCTCTCTCTCTGTCTCTCTCTCTCTCTGTCTCTCTCTCTGTCTCTCTCTCTCTCTCCAATTCAATTCAATTCAATTCAATTCAATTCAATTCAATTCAATTCAAGGGCTTTATTGGCATGGGAAACATGTGTTAACATTGTCAAAGCAAGTGAGGTAGACAACATACAAAGTGAATATATAAAGTGAAAAACTATAAAAATGAACAGTAAACATTACACATACAGAAGTTTCAAAACAATAAAGACATTACAAATGTCATATTATATATATATATATATACAGTGTTTTAACAATGTACAAATGGCTAAAGGACACAAGATAAAATAAATAAGCATAAATATGGGTTGTATTTACAATGGTGTTTGTTCTTCACTGGTTGCCCTTTTCTCGTGGCAACAGGTCACAAATCTTGCTGCTGTGATGCACACTGTGGAATTTCACCCTGTAGATATGGGAGTTTTTCAAAATTGGATTTGTTTTCGAATTCTTTGTGGATCTGTGTAATCTGAGGGAAATATGTCTCTCTAATATGGTCATAAATTGGGCAGGAGGTTAGGAAGTGCAGCTCAGTTTCCACCTCATTTTGTGGGCAGTGAGCACATAGCCTGTCTTCTCTTGAGAGCCATGTCTGCCTACGGCGGCCTTTCTCAATAGCAAGGCTATGCTCACTGAGTCTGTACATAGTCAAGGCTTTCCTTAATTTTGGGTCAGTCACAGTGGTCAGGTATTCTGCCGCTGTGTACTCTCTGTGTAGGGCCAAATAGCATTCTAGTTTGCTCAGTTTTTTTGTTAATTCTTTCCAATGTGTAATTAGTAAAGTAATTATAAGCAAAGAAAAAATTATTAGCAAAGTAATTATCTTTTTGTTTTCTCATGATTTGGTTGGGTCTAATTGTGCTGTTGTCCTGGGGCTCTGTAGGGTGTGTTTGTGTTTGTGAACAGAGCCCCAGGACCAGCTTGCTTAGGGGACTCTTCTCCAGGTTCATCTCTCTGTAGGTGATGGCTTTGTTATGGAAGGTTTGGGAATCGCTTCATTTTAGGTGGTTGTAGAATTTAACGGCTCTTTTCTGGATTTTGATCATTAGTGGGTATTGGCCTAATTCTGCTCTGCATGCATTATTTGGTGTTCTACGTTGTACACGGAGGATATTTTTGCAGAATTCTGCATGCAGAGTCTCAATTTGGTGTTTGTCCCATTTTGTGAAGTCTTGGTTGGTGAGCGGACCCCATGCCTCACAACCATAAAGGGCAATGGGCTCTATGACTGATTCAAGTATTTTTTGCCAAATCCTAATTGGTATGTTGAAATTTATGTTTCTTTTGATGGCATAGAATGCCCTTCTTGCCTTGTCTCTCAGATCGTTCACAGCTTTGTGGAAGTTACCTGTGGTGCTGATGTTTAGGCCAAGGTATGTATAGTTTTTTGTGTGCTCTAGGGCAACAGTGTCTAGATGGAATTTGTATTTGTGGTCCTGGTGACTGGACCTTTTTTGGAACACCATTATTTTGGTCTTACTGAGATTTACTGTCAGGGCCCAGGTCTGACAGAATCTGTGCATAAGATCTAGGTGCTGCTGTTGGCCCTCCTTGGTTGGTGACAGAAGCACCAGATCATCAGCAAACAGCAGACATTTGACTTCGGATTCTAGCAGGGGGAGGCCCGGTGCTGCAGACTTTTCTAGTGCCCGCGCCAATTCGTTGATATATATGTTGAAGAGGGTGGGGCTTAAGCTGCATCCCTGTCTAACCCCACGACCCTGTGTGAAGAAATGTGTGTGTTTTTTGCCAATTTTAACCGCACACTTGTTGTTTGTGTACATGGATTTTATAATGTCGTATGTTTTACCCCCAACACCACTTTCCATCAGTTTGTATAGCAGACCCTCATGCCAGATTGAGTCGAAGGCTTTTTTGAAATCAACAAAGCATGAGAAGACTTTGCCTTTGTTTTGGTTTGTTTGGTTGTCAATTAGGGTGTGCAGGGTGAATACATGGTCTGTTGTACGGTAATTTGGTAAAAAGCCAATTTGACATTTGCTCAGTACATTGTGTGTGTGTCTGTTTGAGTGTGTGTCTGTTTGAGTGTGTGTGTATGTGAGTGTGTGTGAGTGTGTGTGAGTGTGTGTGTGTCTGTTTGAGTGTGTGTGTGTCTGTTTTAGTGTGTGTGTCTGTGAGTGTTTGTGTCTGTGTGTCTATGTGTATGTGTGATTATGTCTATATGTGTTTGTTTGTGTGATTGTGTGTGTGTGTCTGTGTTTGTGTGTCTGTGTGTCTGTGAGTCTGTCTTTGAGTGTGTGAGTCTGTGTGAATATGTGTGTGTGTCTGTGTGTGTCTGTGAATCTGTAGTTATGTGTGTGTGTGTGTGTGTGTGTGTGTGTGTGTGTGTGTGTGTGTGTGTGTGTGTGTGTGTGTATGTGTGATTGTGTCTATGTGCGTTTGTTTGTGTGTGTATGTGTGTGTGTCTGTGTGTGTGTGTGATTGTGTCTATATGTGTGTCTGTGAGTCTGTCTGCGTCTGTGAGTGTGTGAGTGTGTGTGATTATGTGTGTGTGTCTGTGTGTGTCTGTGAATCTGTATTTATGTGTGTGTGTGTGTGTGTGTGTGTGTGTGTGTGTGTCTGTGAGTCTGTCTGCGTCTGTGAGTGTGTGAGTGTGTGTGATTATGTGTGTGTGTCTGTGTGTGTCTGTGAATCTGTATTTATGTGTGTGTGTGTGTGTGTGTGTGTGTGTGTGTGTGTGTGTGTGTGTGTGTGTGATTGTGTCTATATGTGTGTCTGTGAGTCTGTCTGCGTCTGTGAGTGTGTGAGTGTGTGTGATTATGTGTGTGTGTCTGTGTGTGTCTGTGAATCTGTATTTATGTGTGTGTGTGTGTGTGTGTGTGTGTGTGTGTCTAGGTAATATAGTGTCACTAGGAGATGTGTGTGATTGTCTAGGTAATATAGTGTCACTAGGAGATGTGTGTGATTGTCTAGGTAATATAGTGTCACTAGGACATGTGTGTGATTGTCTAGGTAATATAGTGTCACTAGGAGATGTGTGTGATTGTCTAGGTAATATAGTGTCACTAGGAGATGTGTGTGATTGTCTAGGTAATATAGTGTCACTAGGAGATGTGTGTGATTGTCTAGGTAATATAGTGTCACTAGGAGATGTGTGTGATTGTCTAGGTAATATAGTGTCACTAGGAGATGTGTGTGATTGTCTAGGTAATATAGTGTCACTAGGAGATGTGTGTGATTAGTGAGTTGTTTTGTATTGAGTCCATTTTTATGAGACACCGCATGAAGAGATGTGTGTGTGTGTGTCTCTCTCTCTGTATGTGTGATTGTGTGTGTGTGTGTTTGTCTGTGTAAAAATATGTAAGTGTATGACAGTGTGAGAGAGCATGATGGTGTTTTACTGTGAGTGGTGTGAATGATACGGAGAGGGAGAACCAGACCCTAGAGAGATACGGTGAGGGAGAACCAGACCCTAGAGAGATACGGAGAGGGAGAACCCTAGAGAGATACGGAGAGGGAGAACCAGACCCTAGAGAGATACAGAGAGGGAGAACCCTAGAGAGATACGGAGAGGGAGAACCAGACCCTAGAGAGATACGGAGAGGGAGAACCCTAGAGAGATACGGAGAGGGAGAACCAGACCCTAGAGAGATACAGAGAGGGAGAACCCTAGAGAGATACGGAGAGGGAGAACCAGACCCTAGAGAGATACGGAGAGGGAGAACCAGACCCTAGAGAGATACGGAGAGGGAGAACCAGACCCTAGAGAGATACAGAGAGGGAGAACCAGACCCTAGAGAGATACGGAGAGGGAGAACCAGACCCTAGAGAGATACGGAGAGGGAGATCCAGACCCTAGAGAGATACAGAGAGGGAGAACCAGACCCTAGAGAGATACAGAGAGGGAGAACCAGACCCTAGAGAGATACGGAGAGGGAGAACCCTAGAGAGATACAGAGAGGGAGAACCAGACCCTAGAGAGATACGGAGAGGGAGAACCAGACCCTAGAGAGATACAGAGAGGGAGAACCAGACCCTAGAGAGATACGGAGAGGGATAACCAGACCCTAGAGAGATACGGAGAGGGATAACCAGACCCTAGAGAGATACGGAGAGGGATAACCAGACCCTAGAGAGATACGGAGAGGGAGAACCAGACCCTAGAGAGATACGGAGAGGGATAACCAGACCCTAGAGAGATACGGAGAGGGAGAACCAGACCCTAGAGAGATACGGAGAGGGAGAACCAGACCCTAGAGAGATACGGAGAGGGATAACCAGACCCTAGAGAGATACGGAGAGGGATAACCAGACCCTAGAGAGATACGGAGAGGGAGAACCAGACCCTAGAGAGATACGGAGAGGGAGAACCCTAGAGAGATACGGAGAGGGAGAACCAGACCCTAGAGAGATACAGAGAGGGAGAACCAGACCCTAGAGAGATACGGAGAGGGAGAACCAGACCCTAGAGAGATACAGAGAGGGAGAACCAGACCCTAGAGAGATACGGAGAGGGAGAACCAGACCCTAGAGAGATACGGAGAGGGAGAACCAGACCCTAGAGAGATACAGAGAGGGAGAACCAGACCCTAGAGAAATACGGAGAGGGAGAACCAGACCCTAGAGAGATACGGAGAGGGAGAACCCTAGAGAGATACAGAGAGGGATAACCAGACCCTAGAGAGATACGGAGAGGGAGAACCAGACCCTAGAGAGATACAGAGAGGGAGAACCAGACCCTAGAGAGATACGGAGAGGGAGAACCAGACCCTAGAGAGATACGGAGAGGGGGAACCAGACCCTAGAGAGATACGGAGAGGGATAACCAGACCCTAGAGAGATACGGAGAGGGAGAACCAGACCCTAGAGAGATACGGAGAGGGAGAACCAGACCCTAGAGAGATACGGAGAGGGATAACCAGACCCTAGAGAGATACGGAGAGGGATAACCAGACCCTAGAGAGATACAGAGAGGGAGAACCAGACCCTAGAGAGATACGGAGAGGGATAACCAGACCCTAGAGAGATACGGAGAGGGATAACCAGACCCTAGAGAGATACAGAGAGGGAGAACCAGACCCTAGAGAGATACGGAGAGGGAGAACCCTAGAGAGATACGGAGAGGGAGAACCAGACCCTAGAGAGATACGGAGAGGGAGAACCAGACCATAGAGAGATACGGAGAGGGAGAACCAGACCCTAGAGAGATACAGAGAGGGAGAACCAGACCCTAGAGAGATACGGAGAGGGAGAACCAGACCCTAGAGAGATACGGAGAGGGAGAACCAGACCCTAGAGAGATACGGAGAGGGAGAACCAGACCCTAGAGAGATACAGAGAGGGATAAGAGACATAGGGTGAGAGAGATGCAGGGAGAGAGGGAGAGAGAGGATGGGTAGTGTGAGGGAGAGAGAGGATGGGTAGTGTGAGGGGGAGAGAGGGAGAGAGGCATAGGGATAGAGAGGATGGTAGTGTGAGGGAGAGAGAGGGAGAGAGGCGAAGGGAGAGAGAGGATGGGTAGTGTGAGGGGGAGAGGGAGAAGGGTAGTAGAGGTGGAGAGGGAGAGAGGCGTAGGGAGAGAGAGGATGGGTTGTGTGAGGGAGAGAGAGGATGGGTAGTGTGAGGGAGAGAGAGGATGGGTAGTGTGAGGGAGAGAGAGGGTGGGTAGTGTGAGGGAGAGAGAGGATGGGTAGTGTGAGGGAGAGAGAGAGAAGGGTAGTGTGAGGTGGAGAGGGAGAGAGGCGTAGGGAGAGAGAGGATGGGTTGTGTGAGGGAGAGAGAGGATGGGTAGTGTGAGGGAGAGAGAGGATGGGTAGTGTGAGGGAGAGAGAGAGAAGGGTAGTGTGAGGTGGAGAGGGAGAGAGGCGTAGGGAGAGGATGGTTAGTGTGAGGGGAAGAGAGGATGGGTAGTGTGAGGGAGAGAGAGGGAGAGAGGCGTAGGGAGATAGAGGATGGGTAGTGTGAGGGAGAGAGAGGATGGGTAGTGTGAGGGAGAGAGAGGATGGGTAGTGTGAGGGAGAGAGAGGATGGGTAGTGTGAGGGAGAGAGAGAGAAGGGTAGTGTGAGGTGGAGAGGGAGAGAGGCGTAGGGAGAGAGAGGATGGGTAGTGTGAGGGAGAGAGAGGATGGGTAGTGTGAGGGAAAGAGAGGATGGGTAGTGTGAGGGAGAGAGAGAGAAGGGTAGTGTGAGGTGGAGAGGGAGAGAGGTGTAGGGAGAGGATGGGTAGTGTGAGGGGAAGAGAGGATGGGTAGTGTGAGGGAGAGAGAGGGAGAGAGGCGTAGGGAGATAGAGGATGGGTAGTGTGAGGGAGAGAGAGGATGGGTAGTGTGAGGGAGAGAGAGAGAAGGGTAGTGTGAGGTGGAGAGGGAGAGAGGCGTAGGGAGAGAGAGGATGGGTAGTGTGAGGGAGAGAGAGGATGGGTAGTGTGAGGGAGAGAGAGAGAAGGGTAGTGTGAGGTGGAGAGGGAGAGAGGCGTAGGGAGAGAGAGGATGGGTAGTGTGAGGGGGAGAGGGAGAGAGGCATAGGAAGAGAGAGGATGGGTAGTGTGAGGGGGAGAGGGAGAGAGGCGTAGGGAGAGAGAGGATGGGTAGTGTGAGGGGGAGAGAGAGAGAGGAAGGGTTATGATTAGAGAAATCCTGACATTTTAGTGTAGTTAGTCGTAATCCCTCTCTAATCCCCCTGACACTAATAGGGTAGATTTAGAGGAGTGTGTGTGTGTGTGTGTACCGTGCGTGTGTGTGTGTGTACCATGTGTGCTTGTGTGTGTCTAAGATTGTGGGTCTTAGAGTTTCATGTGGATATGAATCATTCACCTGCTCTCTAAATTTACTAATCCGTCAGATTACCAAAGATTAGCCCTGTCCTCTCCTGCTCCTCACCTTGTTCCACTGTCTCCTGTTGCTGAGAGAGAGACAGAGACAGAGAGACAGAGAGACAGAGAGACGGAGAGAGAGAGAGAGACAGAGAGAGAGAGATGGAGAGAGAGAGACAGAGAGAGAGAGAGAGAGAGAGAGAGAGAGAGAGAGAGAGAGAGAGAGAGAGAGAGAGAGAGAGAGAGAGAGAGAGAGAGAAATTGATTTGCATTTCCTGTTGTACGTGATTCGTTTCTTACCTGGTAGCTATGGAAACAGCTTCTCCCCAGGAGGCTGTGTGTCACTTCTCCTCTCGTCACTTGATTACAGGCTGCAGTTTAATGTGTTAAATGTGTGTGTCTGTGTGTGTCTGTGTGTGTACGTGTGTGTGTGTGTGTGTGTGTACGTGTGTGTGTGTGTGTGTGTACGTGTGTGTGTGTGTGTGTGTACATGTGTGTGTGTGTGTGTACGTGTGTGTGTGTGTGTGTACGTGTGTGTGTGTGTATGTGTGTGTGTACGTGTGCGTGTGTCTGTGTGTGTGTGTGTGTGTGTGTGTACGTGTGTGTGTGTGTGTGTGTGTGTGTGTGTGTACGTGTGTGTGTGTGTGTGTGTGTGTGTGTGTGTGTGTGTGTAAGTGTGTGTGTGTCTGTGTGTGTGTGTGTGTGTGTGTGTGTGTGTACGTGTGTGTGTGTGTGTGTTGTGTTAGTGTGTGTGTTGTGTTAGTGTGTGTGTTGTGTTAGTGTGTGTGTGTTGTGTTAGTGTGTGTGTTGTGTTAGTGTATGTGTGTTGTGTTAGTGTGTGTGTGTGTGTGTGTGTGTGTGTGTGTGTGTGTGTGTGTGTGTGTGTATTAGCCTAACTAGCTGAATGGACTCCTTGTGGTTTACCTCAGGGTGGTCTGTAGTTAGAGAGGTAGAGAACACTGTGACTCCTTGTGGTTTACCTCAGGGTGGTCTGTAGTTAGAAAGAGAGGTAGAGAACACTGTGACTCCTTGTGGTTTACCTTAGGGTGGTCTGTAGTTAGAAAGGTAGAGAACACTGTGACTCCTTGTGGTTTACCTCAGGGTGGTCTGTAGTTAGAGAGGTAGAGAACACTGTGACTCCTTGCGGTTTACCTCAGGGTGGTCTGTAGTTAGAGAGGTAGAGAACACTGTGACTCCTTGTGTTTTACCTCAGGGTGGTGGGGGTTTGTGTTAGGTGTCATTAGTACTAACACTGTGACTCCTTGTGTTTTACCTCAGGGTGGTCTGTAGTTAGAGAGGTAGAGAACACTGTGACTCCTTGTGGTTTACCTCAGGGTGGTCTGTAGTTAGAGAGGTAGAGAACACTGTGACTCCTTGTGGTTTACCTCAGGGTGGTCTGTAGTTAGAGAGGTAGAGAACACTGTGACTCCTTGTGGTCTACCTCAGGGTGGTCTGTAGTTAGAGAGGTAGAGAACACTGTGACTCCTTGTGTTTTACCTCAGGGTGGTCTGTAGTTAGAGAGGTAGAGAACACTGTGACTCCTTGTGGTTTACCTCAGGGTGGTCTGTAGTTAGAGAGGTAGAGAACACTGTGACTCCTTGTGGTTTACCTCAGGGTGGTCTGTAGTTAGAGAGGTAGAGAACACTGTGACTCCTTGTGTTTTACCTCAGTGTGGTCTGTAGTTAGAGAGGTAGAGAACACTGTGACTCCTTGTGTTTTACCTCAGGGTGGTCTGTAGTTAGAGAGGTAGAGAACACTGTGACTCCTTGTGTTTTACCTCAGGGTGGTCTGTAGTTAGAGAGGTAGAGAACACTGTGACTCCTTGTGTTTTACCTCAGGGTGGTCTGTAGTTAGAGAGGTAGAGAACGCTGTCACTCCTTGTGTTTTACCTCAGGGTGGTCTGTAGTTAGAGAGGTAGAGAACAATGTGACTCCTTGTGTTTTACCTCAGGGTGGTCTGTAGTTAGAGAGGTAGAGAACACTGTGACTCCTTGTGTTTTACCTCAGGGTGGTCTGTAGTTAGAGAGGTAGAGAACACTGTGACTCCTTGTGTTTTACCTCAGGGTGGTCTGTAGTTAGAGAGGTAGAGAACGCTGTGACTCCTTGTGTTTTACCTCAGGGTGGTCTGTAGTTAGAGAGGTAGAGAACACTGTGACTCCATGTGTTTTAACTCAGGGTGGTCTGTAGTTAGAGAGGTAGAGAACACTGTGACTCCTTGTGTTTTACCTCAGGGTGGTCTGTAGTTAGAGAGGTAGAGAACACTGTGACTCCTTGTGTTTTACCTCAGGGTGGTCTGTAGTTAGAGAGGTAGAGAACACTGTGACTCCTTGTGTTTTACCTCAGGGTGGTCTGTAGTTAGAAAAAGAGGTAGAGAGCACTCTGACTCCTTGTGGTTTACCTCAGGGTGGTCTGTAGTTAGAGAAGTAGAGAGCACTGTGACTCCTTGTGGTTTACCTCAGGGTGGTCTGTAGTTAGAGAGGTAGAGAGCACTGTGACTCCTTGTGGTTTACCTCAGGGTGGTCTGTAGTTAGAGAGGTAGAGAACACTGTGACTCCTTGTGGTTTACCTCAGGGTGGTCTGTAGTTAGAGAGGTAGAGAACATTGTGACTCCTTGTGTTTTACCTCAGGGTGGTCTGTAGTTAGAGAGGTAGAGAACACTGTGACTCCTTGTGGTTTACCTCAGGGTGGTCTGTAGTTAGAGAGGTAGAGAACACTGTGACTCCTTGTGTTTTACCTCAGGGTGGTCTGTAGTTAGAGAGGTAGAGAACACTGTGACTCCTTGTGGTTTACCTCAGGGTGGTCTGTAGTTAGAGAGGTAGAGAACACTGTGACTCCTTGTGTTTTACCTCAGGGTGGTCTGTAGTTAGAGAGGTAGAGAACACTGTGACTCCTTGTGTTTTACCTCAGGGTGGTCTGTAGTTAGATATGTAGAGAACACTGTGACTCCTTGTGTTTTACCTCAGGGTGGTCTGTAGTTAGATATGTAGAGAACACTGTGGCTCCTTGTGGTTTACCTCAGGGTGGTCTGTAGTTAGAGAGGTAGAGAACACTGTGACTCCTTGTGTTTTACCTCAGGGTGGTGGGGGTTGTGTTAGGTGTCATTAGTACTAACTCTGTGATTAACAGTTTGCTCTTCACTTGCAGCAGACACTACTATTGGCTGATTAATTGGCATCCGTGTTCGTTTCTGTGTGTGTGTGTCTGCACGGTGTGTGTGTGTGTGTTTGTGTCTGCACGGTGTGTGTGTGTGTGTGTCTGCACGGTGTGTGTGTGTTTGTGTCTGCACGGTGTGTGTGTGTGTCTGCACGGTGTGTGTGTGTTTGTGTCTGCACGGTGTGTGTGTGTCTCTGTGTTAATCTCTTGTTTATCAGGAAGTCTGTTTGTTCAGCGTTCCCATCCGGAAGCATCTCACCTGTCTTTCCCAACATGCTCTCAGATGTATCTTAGCCGGGATAAAACTACTCAATTATACTGGGACAAATATTAAATCAGTACGTGCTCCTGCAGGTTCATGCACCATCCGTAGACTCTCTACCTCACACAGGAAACGGTTCAGATCCTAATCCAGGCACTTGTCCTCTCCCGTCAGGACTACTGCAACTCTCTGTTGGCTGGGCTCCCCTACAACTCTCTGTTGGCTGGGCTCCTCTACAACTCTCTGTTGGCTGGGCTCCTCTACAACTCTCTGTTGGCTGGGTTCCCCTACAACTCTCTGTTGGCTGGGTTCCTCTACAACTCTCTGTTGGCTGGGTTCCTCTACAACTCTCTGTTGGTTGGACTCCTCTACAACTCTCTGTTGGCTGGACTCCTCTACAACTCTCTGTTGGCTGGACTCCTCCCCTGTTGGCTGGACTCCTCCCCTGGACTCCTCTACAACTCTCTGTTGGCTGGGCTCCTCTACAACTCTCTGTTGGCTGGACTCCTCTACAACTCTCTGTTGGCTGGACTCCTCCCCTGTTGGCTGGACTCCTCCCCTGGACTCCTCTACAACTCTCTGTTGGCTAGGCTCCTCTACAACTCTCTGTTGGTTGGACTCCTCTACAACTCTCTGTTGGCTGGGTTCCCCTACAACTCTCTGTTGGCTGGGTTCCTCTACAACTCTCTGTTGGCTGGACTCCCCTACAACTCTCTGTTGGCTGGGTTCCTCTACAACTCTCTGTTGGCTGGGTTCCTCTACAACTCTCTGTTGGCTGGGCTCCTCTACAACTCTCTGTTGGCTGGACTCCTCTACAACTCTCTGTTGGCTGGGCTCCTCTACAACTCTCTGTTGGCTGGGCTCCTCTACAACTCTCTGTTGGCTGGACTCCTCTACAACTCTCTGTTGGCTGGACTCCTCTACAACTCTCTGTTGGCTGGGTTCCTCTACAACTCTCTGTTGGCTGGACTCCTCCCCTGTTGGCTGGACTCCTCCCCTGGGCTCCCCTACAACTCTCTGTTGGCTGGGCTCCTCTACAACTCTCTGTTGGCTGGGCTCCTCTACAACTCTCTGTTGGCTGGGTTCCCCTACAACTCTCTGTTGGCTGGGCTCCTCTACAACTCTCTGTTGGCTGGGCTCCCCTACAACACTCTGTTGGCTGGGTTCCTCTACAACTCTCTGTTGGCTGGGTTCCTCTACAACTCTCTGTTGGCTGGACTCCTCTACAACTCTCTGTTGGCTGGACTCCTCTACAACTCTCTGTCGGCTGGGTTCCTCTACAACTCTCTGTTGGCTGGGCTCCTCTACAACTCTCTGTTGGCTGGGCTCCCCTACAACACACTGTTGGCTGGTTTCCTCTACAACTCTCTGTTGGCTGGGTTCCTCTACAACTCTCTGTTGGCTGGACTCCTCTACAACTCTCTGTTGGCTGGGCTCCTCTACAACTCTCTGTTGGCTGGGCTCCCCGCTTGTGCCATCAAACCCCTGTAACTTATCCAGAAATGCCGCATGGTGTTCAACCTCCCCAGGTTGTCTCATGTCACCCTGCTCCTCCACTGGCTTCCAGTCGAAGCGCTCATCCACTTTAAGACCCCTGGTGCTTTTACCAACGGAGCAAGAAGAGGAACTGCCCCTCCCTACCATCAGGCTTTGCTCAAACCCTGCAGCCAAACCCGTGCACTCCCCGAGCACTCCTCGGGGGCCAAGCTTCCTGCCATCCTTGACCTCTATACCAGACGGCATCACTGGCTGGTATGGCAACTGCTCGGCCTCCGACCGCAAGGCACTACAGAGGGTGTACGTACGGCCCAGTACATCACCTGGGCCAAGCTTCCTGCCATCCAGGACCTCTATACCAGACGGCATCACTGGCTGGTATGGCAACTGCTCGGCCTCCGACCGCAAGGCACTACAGAGGGTAGTACGAACGGCCCAGTACATCACCTGGGCCAAGCTTCCTGCCATCCAGGACCTCTATACCAGACGGTATCACTGGCTGGTATGGCAACTGCTCGGCCTCCGACCGCAAGGCACTACAGAGGGTAGTACGAACGGCCCAGTACATCACCTGGGCCAAGCTTCCTGCCATCCAGGACCTCTATACCAGACGGTGTCAGAGAAAACTGACTGGTTGCATCACTGGCTGGTTGCACTGGCTGTAACATACTCTCGATGTTACAGCTGTAGAACCTTTTGAGGATCTCAGGACCCATGCCAAATCTTTTCAGTCTCCTGAGGGGGAATAGGCTTTGTCGTGCCCTCTTCACGACTGTCTTGGTGTGTTTGGACCATTCTAGTTTGTTAGTGATGTGGACACCAAGGAACTAGAAGCTCTCAACCTGCTCCATCACAGCCCTGAGAATGGGGGTGTGCTCGGTTCCTGTAGTCCACAATCATCTCCTTTGTCTTGATCGCGTTGAGGGAGAGGTTTCTATCCTGGCACCACCCAGCCAGGTCTCTGACCTCCTCCCTATAGGCTGTCTCGTCATTGTTGGTGACCAGGCCTACCGCTGTTGTGTCATCGGCAAACTTAATATTGGTTTTGGAGTTGTGCCTGGCCATGCAGTCATGAGTGAAAAGGGAGTACAGGAGGGGACTGAGCAGGCACCCCCAAGGGGCCCCTGTGTTGAGGATCAGCGGGGCGGATGAGTTGTTACCTACTCTTACCACCTGGGGGCGGCCCGTCAGGAAGTTCAGGATCCAGTTGCAGAGGGAGGTGTTTAGTCCCAGGGTTCTTAGCTTATTGAGGAGCTTTGAGGACACTGTGGTGTTGAACGCTGAGCTGTAGTCAATGAACAGCATTCTCACGTAGGTGTTCCTTTTGTCCAGGTGGGAAAGGGCAGTGTGGAGCGCAATAGAGATTTCATCATCTGTGGATCTGTTAGGGTGGTATGCAAATTGGAGTGGGTCTAGGGTTTCTGGGATAATGGTGTTGATGTGAGCCATGACCAGCCTTTCAAGGCACTTCATGGCTACAGACGTGAGTGCTACGGTTTGGTAGTCATTTAGGTAGGTTACCTTGGTGTTCTTGGTGGTCTGCTTAAAACATGTTGGTATTACAGACTCAGACAGGGAGAGTTTGAAAATGTCAGTGAAGACACTTGCCAGTTGGTCAGGGCATGCTCGCAGTACACTTCCTGGTAATCCGTCTGGCCCTGCAGCCTTGTGAATGTTGACTTTAAAGGTCTTACTCACATCGGCTGCGGAGAGCGTGAACACACAGTCTTCCAGAACAGCTGGTGCTCTCATGCATGTTTCAGTGTTATTTGCCTCAAGCGAGAATATAAGTTATTTAGCTCGTCTGATAGGCTCGTGTCACTGGGCAGATCTCGGCTGTGCTTCCCTTTGTAGTTTTTTAATGGTTTGCAAGCCCTGCCACATCCGACGAGCATCAGAGCCGGTGTAGTACGATTAGATCTTAGTCCTGTATTGACACTTTGCCTGTTGGATAGTTCGTCGGAGGGCATAGTGGGATTTCTTATAAGCTTCCGGGTTAGTGTCCCGCTACATGAAAGCGGCAGCTCTAGCCTTTAGCTCAGTGCGGATGTTGCCTGTAATCCATGGCTTCTGGTTGGGGTATGTACGTATCATCACTGTGGGGACAACGTCATTGATGCGTCATCGATCTGCTTGCTATGTTGATGTATGTTCTATCCAGAGTGTTTCTATCTGAGTGTTTCTGTCCAGAGTGTTTCTGTCCAGAGTGTTCCTATCAGAGTGTTCCTATCAGAGTGTTCCTATCAGAGTGTTTCTACCAGAGTGTTTATGTCCAGAGTGTTTATGTCCAGAGTGTTTCTACCAGAGTGTTTCTATCAGAGTGTTCCTATCAGAGTGTTCCTATCAGAGTGTTCCTATCAGAGTGTTCCTATCAGAGTGTTTCTATCAGAGTGTTCCTATCAGAGTGTTCCTATCAGAGTGTTTCTACCAGAGTGTTCCTATCAGAGTGTTCCTATCAGAGTGTTCCTATCAGAGTGTTACTCTATGCCTGACTCTCTGAGTGTGTGTCGGACGAGGGTAAAAGGATGGGTGATATACTGTCATCTGCTGACTGTGTGTGTGTCGCTCTCTCTCTCTCGGTGTCATATTGATCTAGTGCTGCTGGTGTGTGTGGTAAGCCAGCTAAGCGCTGATGACAAAACATTAT
Organism: Oncorhynchus kisutch; assembly: GCF_002021735.2. Taxonomy (NCBI): domain Eukaryota; kingdom Metazoa; phylum Chordata; class Actinopteri; order Salmoniformes; family Salmonidae; genus Oncorhynchus; species Oncorhynchus kisutch. The sequence continues at coordinate 135,352 of NW_022262669.1, read as the reverse complement.
AATAGAAGTCTTTACCCTCGTCTCTCTCTCTCTGTCTCTCTCTCTGTCTCTCTCTCTCTTTCTCAATTCAATTGAATTCAATTTGCTTTATTGGCATGACTTAACAATGTACATATTGCCAAAGCTTATTTTAGATATTTACAATATGAAACAAAATGAGAATCAAAATTGTCACCGGGACAACAGTAACAACAATAACCAAGTGTCAAAATAACCAACACATTGAACAATAACAATAAGTATACAGTAGAGGACAACAATAACAATAAGTATACAGTAGAGGACAACAATAAGTATACAGTAGAGGACAACTATAACAATAAGTATACAGTAGAGGACAACAATAAGTATACAGTAGAGGACAACAATAAGTATACAGTAGAGGACAACAATAACAATAAGTATACAGTAGAGGACAACAACAACAATAAGTATACAGTAGAGGACAACAATAAGTATACAGTAGAGGACAGCAATAAGTATACAGTAGAGGACAACAATAACAATAAGTATACAGTAGAGGACAACTATAACAATAAGTATACAGTAGAGGACAACAGTAACAATAAGTATACAGTAGAGGACAACAATAAGTATACAGTAGAGGACAACAATAAGTATACAGTAGAGGACAACTATAAGTATACAGTAGAGGACAACTATAACAATAAGTATACAGTAGAGGACAACAATAACAATAAGTATACAGTAGAGGACAACAATAAGTATACAGTAGAGGACAACAACAACAATAAGTATACAGTAGAGGACAACAATAACAATAAGTATACAGTAGAGGACAACAATAAGTATACAGTAGAGGACAACTATAACAATAAGTATACAGTAGAGGACAACAATAACAATAAGTATACAGTAGAGGACAACAATAAGTATACAGTAGAGGACAACAATAACAATAAGTATACAGTAGAGGACAACAATAAGTATACAGTAGAGGACAACTATAACAATAAGTATACAGTAGAGGACAACAACAACAATAAGTATACAGTAGAGGACAACAACAACAATAAGTATACAGTAGAGGACAACAATAAGTATACAGTAGAGGACAACAATAAGTATACAGTAGAGGACAACAATAACAATAAGTATACAGTAGAGGACAACAATAACAATAAGTATACAGTAGAGGACAACTATAACAATAAGTATACAGTAGAGGACAACAATAACAATAAGTATACAGTAGAGGACAACAATAAGTATACAGTAGAGGACAACAATAACAATATGTATACAGTAGAGGACAACTATAACAATAAGTATACAGTAGAGGACAACAACAACAATAAGTATACAGTAGAGGACAACTATAAGTATACAGTAGAGGACAACAATAAGTATACAGTAGAGGACAACTATAACAATAAGTATACAGTAGAGGACAACAATAAGTATACAGTAGAGGACAACAATATACGTATACAGTAGAGGACAACAATAACAATAAGTATACAGTAGAGGACAACTATAACAATAAGTATCAGAGTGTTCCTATCAGAGTGTTCCTATCAGAGTGTTCCTATCAGAGTGTTTCTATCAGAGTGTTCCTATCAGAGTGTTCCTATCAGAGTGTTTCTACCAGAGTGTTCCTATCAGAGTGTTCCTATCAGAGTGTTCCTATCAGAGTGTTACTCTATGCCTGACTCTCTGAGTGTGTGTCGGACGAGGGTAAAAGGATGGGTGATATACTGTCATCTGCTGACTGTGTGTGTGTCGCTCTCTCTCTCTCGGTGTCATATTGATCTAGTGCTGCTGGTGTGTGTGGTAAGCCAGCTAAGCGCTGATGACAAAACATTATAATAGAAGTCTTTACCCTCGTCTCTCTCTCTCTCTCTCTCTCTCTCTCTCTCTCTCTGTCTCTCTCTCTGTCTCTCTCTCTCTTTCTCAATTCAATTGAATTCAATTTGCTTTATTGGCATGACTTAACAATGTACATATTGCCAAAGCTTATTTTAGATATTTACAATATGAAACAAAATGAGAATCAAAATTGTCACCGGGACAACAGTAACAACAATAACCAAGTGTCAAAATAACCAACACATTGAACAATAACAATAAGTATACAGTAGAGGACAACAATAAGTATACAGTAGAGGACAACTATAACAATAAGTATACAGTAGAGGACAACAATAAGTATACAGTAGAGGACAACAATAAGTATACAGTAGAGGACAACAATAACAATAAGTATACAGTAGATGACAACAACAACAATAAGTATACAGTAGAGGACAACAATAAGTATACAGTAGAGGACAGCAATAAGTATACAGTAGAGGACAACAATAACAATAAGTATACAGTAGAGGACAACTATAACAATAAGTATACAGTAGAGGACAACAGTAACAATAAGTATACAGTAGAGGACAACAATAAGTATACAGTAGAGGACAACAATAAGTATACAGTAGAGGACAACTATAAGTATACAGTAGAGGACAACTATAACAATAAGTATACAGTAGAGGACAACAATAACAATAAGTATACAGTAGAGGACAACTACAACAATAGGTATACAGTAGAGGACAACAACAACAATAAGTATACAGTAGAGGACAACAATAAGTATACAGTAGAGGACAACAATAAGTATACAGTAGAGGACAACAATAACAATAAGTATACAGTAGAGGACAACAATAACAATAAGTATACAGTAGAGGACAACTATAACAATAAGTATACAGTAGAGGACAACAATAAGTATACAGTAGAGGACAACAATAACAATATGTATACAGTAGAGGACAACTATAACAATAAGTATACAGTAGAGGACAACAACAACAATAAGTATACAGTAGAGGACAACTATAACAATAAGTATACAGTAGAGGACAACTATAAGTATACAGTAGAGGACAACAATAAGTATACAGTAGAGGACAACTATAACAATAAGTATACAGTAGAGGACAACTATAAGTATACAGTAGAGGACAACAATAAGTATACAGTAGAGGACAACTATAACAATAAGTATACAGTAGAGGACAACAATAAGTATACAGTAGAGGACAACAATATACGTATACAGTAGAGGACAACAATAACAATAAGTATACAGTAGAGGACAACTATAACAATAAGTATACAGTAGAGGACAACAATAACAATAAGTATACAGTAGAGGACAACTATAACAATAAGTATACAGTAGAGGACAACAATAACAATAAGTATACAGTAGAGGACAACTATAACAATAAGTATACAGTAGAGGACAACAATAACAATAAGTATACAGTAGAGGACAACTATAACAATAAGTATACAGTAGAGGACAACAATAAGTATACAGTAGAGGACAACAATATACGTATACAGTAGAGGACAACAATAACAATAAGTATACAGTAGAGGACAACTATAACAATAAGTATACAGTAGAGGACAACAATAACAATAAGTATACAGTAGAGGACAACAATAAGTATACAGTAGAGGACAACAATAACAATAAGTATACAGTAGAGGACAACAATAAGTATACAGTAGAGGACAACTATAACAATAAGTATACAGTAGAGGACAACAATAACAATAAGTATACAGTAGAGGACAACAATAACAATAAGTATACAGTAGAGGACAACAATAAGTATACAGTAGAGGACAACAATAAGTATACAGTAGAGGACAACAATAACAATAAATATACAATAGAGGACAACAATAAGTATACAGTAGAGGACAACTATAACAATAAGTATACAGTAGTGGACAACAATACGTATACAGTAGAGGACAACTATAAGTATACAGTAGAGGACAACAATAAGAATACAGTAGAGGACAACTATAACAATAAGTATACAGTAGAGGACAACAACAACAATAAGTATACAGTAGAGGACAACAACAACAATAAGTATACAGTAGAGGACAACAACAACAATAAGTATACAGTAGAGGACAACAACAACAATAAGTATACAGTAGAGGACAACAACAACAATAATATACAGTAGAGGACAACAATAACAATAAGTATACAGTAGAGGACAACAATAAGTATACAGTAGAGGACAACAATAAGTATACAGTAGAGGACAACAATAACAATAAGTATACAGTAGAGGACAACAACAACAATAAGTATACAGTAGAGGACAACAACAACAATAAGTATACAGTAGAGGACAACAATAACAATAAGTATACAGTAGAGGACAACAATAAGTATACAGTAGAGGACAACAATAAGTATACAGTAGAGGACAACAACAACAATAAGTATACAGTAGAGGACAACTATAACAATAAGTATACAGTAGAGGACAACAATAACAATAAGTATACAGTAGAGGACAACAATAAGTATACAGTAGAGGACAACTATAAGTATACAGTAGAGGACAACTATAACAATAAGTATACAGTAGAGGACAACAATAAGTATACAGTAGAGGACATGTGCAGGTTGATTGGTCTGTCAGACACTGTCCCTCATCTTATGGCAGGCAGCAATGTAGTGCGCTGCCAACCCACAGCTCTCTGCATCCTCCCCCAACAGGACGGGTAGCCTACTCTCATCAGAGAGGTCTTTGACACCTTGAATAAGGGTTTCAAATTTGGGAAAATAACACTCTCTAATTATTTTATATTTTTGACATTTTGTCAGCAGCTCCGTCTCAGGTTCTGCTGTGGTGCAGTGGTTGCACAGCCTTTCCTCTACAGGGAGACAGGTTCTGCTGTGCTGCAGTGGTTGCACAGCCTTTCCTCTACAGGGAGACAGGTTCTGCTGTGCTGCAGTGGTTGCACAGCCTTTCCTCTACAGGGAGACAGGTTCTGCTGTGGTGCAGTGGTTGCACAGCCTTTCCTCTACAGGGAGCCAGGTTCTGCTGTTGTGCAGTGGTTGCACAGCCTTTCCTCTACAGGGAGACAGGTTCTGCTGTGGTGCAGTGGTTGCACAGCCTTTCCTCTACAGGGAGACAGGTTTTCCTGTGTCTGCCCTTCTCAATGGCAAGGCTGTGCTCACTGAGCCTGTACTTTGTCAAGGTTTTTCTAAGGTTTTGATAAGTAACCCTGGTCAGTTATCCACGGTGTACTGTCGATGTAGGGCCAGATAGCACTGCATTTTGATTTGTGCTTGCGTTTCCCAATAAGCAATGTAATTTTGTTTGACTGTGTTGTAATTTGGTTTATTCTGATTGATTGGATGTTCTGGTCCTGAGGCTTCAGTGTGTTAGTAGAACAGGTTTGTGAACTCAGCCCCAGGACCAGCTGGATGAGGGGACTGAGGCTTCAGTGTGTTAGTAGAACAGGTTTGTGAACTCAGCCCCAGGACCAGCTGGATGAGGGGACTGAGGCTTCAGTGTGTTAGTAGAACAGGTTTGTGAACTCAGCCCCAGGACCAGCTGGATGAGGGGACTGAGGCTTCAGTGTGTTAGTAGAACAGGTTAGTGAACTCAGCCCCAGGACCAGCTGGATGAGGGGACTGAGGCTTCAGTGTGTTAGTAGAACAGGTTTGTGAACTCAGCCCCAGGACCAGCTGGATGAGGGGACTGAGGCTTCAGTGTGTTAGTAGAACAGGTTAGTGAACTCAGCCCCAGGACCAGCTGGATGAGGGGACTGAGGCTTCAGTGTGTTAGTAGAACAGGTTTGTGAACTCAGCCCCAGGACCAGCTGGATGAGGGGACTGAGGCTTCAGTGTGTTAGTAGAACAGGTTAGTGAACTCAGCCCCAGGACCAGCTGGATGAGGGGACTTCTCTTTGCTCAGCTCTTGGCATTGCAAGGCTTGGTAATGATATGAGAGGGGGGTCACTGTATTTCCAAAACTTAATTCCT
>NW_022262669.1:114519-122019 GCF_002021735.2 Oncorhynchus kisutch | reverse complement strand
TTCAGAGACAACACTGTTGAGACAGGAGCAGTATAGTGTTCAGAGGACTACAACAGTCAGAACCTCATGTCAACAGTCAAGCGTGGTGGTGGTGGTCGTGTGATGGTTTGGGATGTTTTTCTGCCTCAGAACCTGGACAACTTGCCTTGATAGAAAGAACCATTAATTCTACTCTGTATCAGAGAATACGGATGGCCTCCCTCTCTAAACCTCCCTCCCTCACTAAACCTCACTCCCTCTTTAAACCTCCCTCCCTCTCTAAACCTCCCTCCCTCTCTAAACCTCCCTCCCTCCCTCTCTAAACCTCCCTCCCTCTCTAAACCTCCCTCCCTCTCTAAACCTCCCTCCCTCTCTAAACCTCCCTCCCTCCCTCTCTAAACCTCCCTCCCTCCCTCTCTAAACCTCCCTCCCCTCTCTAAACCTCCCTCCCTCCCTCTCTAAACCTCCCTCCCTCCCTCTCTAAACCTCCCTCCCTCTCTAAACCTCCCTCTCTAAACCTCCCTCTCTAAACTTCCCTCCCTAAACCTCCCTCCCTCTCTAAACCTCCCTCTCTAAACCTCCCTCCCTCTCTAAACCTCCCTCCCTCCCTCTCTAAACCTCCCTCCCTCTCTAAACCTCCCTCTCTAAATCTCCCTCCCTCTCCTAAACCTCCCTCCCTCAACCTCCAACCTAATCAGTTTTAGTCAGTGGTTCAAAGGGCTCTTATCCCTCTGATGAGAACTGGATCAAGAACCACAACGCATTGTGTGTTTCTGTATATACTAGCGTAACGTTATCTGTTTCTGTGTGTGTGTGTGTGTGAGTGTGTGTGTGTGTGTGTGTGTGTGTGTGTGTGTGTGTGTGTGTATCTCTGTATTTTAGTGTGTGTTATACTGTTTGTGCCGAAGAAAAATATCCACCCAATCCAAATAATTCCTTTTTCCTGAGCCTGAATGGAGAGAGAGAGATAGAGAGAGAGAGAGACAGAGATAGAGATAGAGAGAGATAGAGAGAGAGATAGAGAGATAGAGATAGAGAGGTATATTTTAGTTTCCCTGTGTGTTGGTGATGTGTTTCTGTTCCACAGACATGAATCAGTCTCACGTCAATGACACAGGATCTTCCCACAATAACACTCTTTGTTTCACCTCATTATGTGGAGAAAATGTCTGTCGGCCCGGACTCAGTTACAACACACACACACACACACACACACACACACACACACACACACACACACACACACACACACACACACACACACACACACATTATATATGTTTATATTGTTTACATCGTGTTGTGGTGGTTATATATTACATATATAGTGTTTGTGCCTGAGGCTGTTATTTAAAACAGGCTGCCGATGAAAGTGTTCGGCTGTTAGCCTTTTAACCTGTTAGCATGTTAGCAGTAGCCTCAACCTGCTTTCATTAGCTGTAGATGAGCCAACAGCGTGTTAGCATGTTAGCAGTAGCCTCAACATGATTTCATTAGCTGTAGATGAGCTAACAGCCTGTTAGCATGTTAGCAGTAGCCTCTACCTGATTTCATTAGCTGTAGATGCGCTAACAATCCTGTTAGCATATTAGCGCTAGCCTCAACATGCTTTCATTAGCTGTAGATGAGCTAACAGCCTGTTAGCATGTTAGCGCTAGCCTCTATCAGCTTTCATTGGCTGTAGACGAGCTAACAGACTGTTAGCATGTTAGCACTAGCCTCTTATCAGCTTTCATTGGCTGTAGATGAGCTAATAACCTGTTAGCATTCTAGCGCTAGCCTCTATCTGCATTCATGTCAATTACAGCAATTAAAGGATTTACATCCTGAATGGAGACAGATTTACATGAATTAGCTCATCTGACGCTTAAAGGGATTATTATGCTCCTCTTCTCTTCTGTTCTCTGCCTTTCTTTTGTCCTTTCTTTCTCTCTCTCTGTTTACCTTTTGGCTCTCTTTTAACAGTCTTTCTCTCTCTCTCTCTCTCTCTCTCTCTCTCTCTCTCTCTCTCTCTCTCTCTCTCTCTCTCTCTCTTTGTCGCTCTCTTTCTCTCTCGCTTTCTTTCTCTCTCGCTTTCTCTCTCTCTCTCTCTCTCTCTCTTTGTCGCTCTCTTTCTCTCTCGCTTTCTTTCTCTCTCTCTCTGTCGCTCTCTTTCTCTCTCGCTCTCTTTCTCTCTCGCTTTCTTTGTCTCTCGCTTTCTCTCTCTCTTTCTCTCTCTCTGTCACTCTCTTTCTCTCTCTCACTCGTTATCTCCGTCTGTGGTGAGTAGAAAGATGACACACGGCGTCAGTTGCATTGATGTCAGAGGAATGAATGGCTTGTCACACACCTGTCCTCTGTGATGTCACCATAGAGAATGATAGAGGGCCTCTGTTGTAGTCATGTCCAACCAGGTCATCAGGAGGGATCAGCCAATCGTGAAGAAGAAATGTACTACTTCAAAATAGAGATTGCCTCAATGGCGCTGCCTGTGTGCTCACAGACGCCATAATGGGAAGTATGTAGGGATGCTTTCTCTATCATTCTCTATGGATGTCACCTCTTTATCAGGATCAGAGCTACATTCTGATCGACCGTTTGTCAACAATTTACAACACTGCTGCATCTGTCTGTCTGTCTGTCTGTCTGTCTGTCTGTCTGTCTGTCTGTCTGTCTGTCTGTCTGTCTGTCTGTCTGTCTGATGGGTGAGTAACTGAGTGTTCTGTTAGAGAGAGAAGAGTCTTGTTAGATGGAGAGAGAATGAGGGAGATATGAACTGACGATATGAGAGAGAAAGGGAGAGACAGTGAAGAGAGTGAGAAGGTCTATTTTTATTTTTATTTTTTAGATTCTTGTAAGATTGTGTGGGAATGAGAGAAGTCTTTTATAGAGTCTTATAAGATGGAGAGGGAAGGAGAGAAGTCTATTTTAGAGTCTTGTTAGATGGAGAAGGAATGAGAGAAGTCTATTCTATAGTCTTGTTAGATGGAGAAGGAATGAGAGAAGTCTATTCTATAGTCTTGTTAGATGGAGAAGGAAGGAGAGAAGTCTATTCTATAGTCTTGTTAGATGGAGAAGGAAGGAGAGAAGTCTATTCTATAGTCTTGTTAGATGGAGAAGGAAGGAGAGAAGTCTATTGTATAGTCTTGTGAGGGAAGGAGAGAAGTCTATTGTATAGTCTTGTTAGATGGAGAAGGAATGAGATAAGTCTATTCTATAGTCTTGTTAGATGGAGAAGGAAGGAGAGAAGTCTATTGTATAGTCTTGTGAGGGAAGGAGAGAAGTCTATTATAGAGTCTTGTGAGGGAAGGAGAGAAGTCTATTCTATAGTCTTGTTAGATGGAGAAGGAATGAGAGAAGTCTATTGTATAGTCTTGTTAGATGGAGAAGGAAGGAGAGAAGTCTATTCTATAGTCTTGTTAGATGGAGAAGGAAGGAGAGAAGTCTATTGTATAGTCTTGTTAGATGGAGAAGGAATGAGAGAAGTCTATTATAGAGTCTTGTGTGGGAAGGAGATAAGTCTATTGTAGAGTCTTGTTAGATGGAGAAGGAAGGAGAGAAGTCAATTTTAGAGTCTTGTGAGGGAAGGAGAGAAGTCTATTATAGAGTCTTGTGGGGGAAGGAGCGAAAGTTGAGAAAAAAAGAGTGAGAAGTAAAGTGGCCATTTATCCTCAGACTCAGAAGTTGCTTGGGACACAGGGAGGAAGGGAGGGACATGTGTACATGTAAGAAAAATAAGGAAGAAGAGTGGTTAGATGAAGGGAGAGAGAGAAAGAGAGAGAGAGAGACAGAGAGAGACAGAGAGAGAGAGAGACAGAGAGAGAGAGAGAGAGAGACAGAGAGAGAGAGAGAGAGACAGAGAGAGAGAGACAGAGAGAGAGACAGAGAGAGAGAGAGAGACAGAGAGAGAGAGAGAAGAGGAGAAGTGGTCATTTTAGCACCTCCATACCATGTCCTTAACCTTAAAGATTCAAGAGTCAGCTATACAGTTAGATGAAGGGAGGGACAGAAGAGAGAGTGTGTGAGAAGGGGAAGTGGTCATTTTAGCAGGATCTGACCATTATGGATCTGACCATCTCCCATTTTAGACCTCTAACCTCAATGATTTATACCTGTCGAACACACACACACACACACACACACACACACACACACACACACACACACACACACACACACACACACACACACACACACACACACACACACACACACACACACACACACCACACACACACACACACACACACATTTTACTGTAGCACAGACTGCAGAGTTAACAGTGACACATCCTCCATCTCCTCTCTGACTTTCTGTGACACTGCTCCCTCCCTCTCTCTCTCTTTCTCTTCCCCATCATCACTTTCTCTGGTTGAAGCCTCAGTCTTCTGGAGGGGCTATTTTAGAGTTAGAGGGTTTGTATTATATAGTTAGAGAGAGTTGGTATTATATAGTTAGAGAGGGTTGGTATTATATAGTTAGAGAGGGTTTGTATTACATAGTTAGAGAGGGCTGGTATTATATAGTTAGAGAGGGTTGGTATTATATAGTTAGAGAGGGTTATATAGTCAGAGAGGGTTGGTATTATATAGTCAGAGAGGATTGGTATCATATAGTTAGAGAGGGTTGATATTATATAGTTAGAGAGGGTTATATAGTTAGAGAGGGTTGGTATTATATAGTCAGAGAGGGTTGGTATTATATAGTCAGAGAGGGTTGGTATTATATAGTCAGAGAGGATTGGTATTATATAGTCAGAGAGGGTTGGTATTATATAGTTAGAGAGGGTTTGTATTATATAGTCAGAGAGGGTTGGTATTATATAGGTAGAGAGGGTTGGTATTATATAGTTAGAGAGGGTTGGTATTATATAGTCAGAGAGGGTTGGTATTATATAGTTAGAGAGGGTTGGTATTATATAGTTAAAGAGGGTTGGTATTATATAGTTAGAGAGGGTTGTTATTATATAGTTAGAGAGGGTTGGTATTATATAGTCAGAGAGGGTTGGTATTATATAGTCAGAGAGGGTTGGTATTATATAGTTAGAGAGGGTTTGTATTATATAGTCAGAGAGGGTTGGTATTATATAGGTAGAGAGGGTTGGTATTATATAGTCAGAGAGGGTTGGTATTATATAGTCAGAGAGGGTTGGTATTATATAGTTAGAGAGGGTTGGTATTATATAGTTAGAGAGGGTTGGTATTATATAGTCAAGAAGTGGTTGGTATTATATAGTTAGATAGGGTTTGTATTATATAGTCAGAGAGGGTTGGTAATATATAGGTAGAGAGAGTTGGTATTATATAGTCAGAGAGGGTTGGTATTATATAGTTAGAGAGGGTTGGTATTATATAGTTAGAGAGGGTTGTTATTATATTGTCAGAGAGGGTTGGTATTATATAGTTAGAGAGGGTTATATAGTCAGAGAGGGTTGGTATTATATAGGTAGAGAGGGTTGGTATTATATAGTTAGAGAGGGTTATATAGTCAGAGAGGGTTGGTATTATATAGTTAGAGAGGGTTGTTATTATATAGTCAGAGAGGGATGGTATTATATAGTTAGAGAGGGTTGTATAGTCCAGAGAGGGTTGGTATTATATAGTTAGAGAGGGTTGGTATTTAATAGTTAGAGAGGGTTGGTATTATATAGTTAGATAGGGTTGGTATTATATAGTTAGAGAGGGTTGGTATTATATAGTTAAAAGTGGTTGGTATTATATACTTAGAGAGGGTTGGTATTATATAGTTAAAGAGGGTTGGTATTATATAGTTAGAGAGAGTTGGTATTATATAGTCAGAGAGGATTGGTATTATATAGTTAGAGAGGGTTGGTATTATATAGTTAGAGAGGGTTGTTATTATATTGTCAGAGAGGGTTGGTATTATATAGTTAGAGAGGGTTATATAGTCAGAGAGGGTTGGTATTATATAGGTAGAGAGGGTTGGTATTATATAGTTAGAGAGGGTTATATAGTCAGAGAGGGTTGGTATTATATAGTTAGAGAGGGTTGTTATTATATAGTCAGAGATGGTTGTTATTATATAGTCAGAGAGGGTTGGTATTATATAGTTAGAGAGGGTTGGTATTATATAGTCAGAGAGGGTTGGTATTATATAGTTAGAGAGGGTTATATAGTCAGAGAGGGTTGGTATTATATAGTTAGAGAGGGTTGTTATTATATAGTCAGAGAGGGTTGGTATTATATAGTCAGAGAGGGTTGGTATTATATAGTCAGAGAGGGTTGGTATTATATAGTTAGAGAGGGTTGTTATTATATAGTCAAGAGGGTTGTTATTCTATAGTCAGAGAGGGTTGGTATTATATAGTTAGAGAGGGTTGGTATTATATAGTCAGAGAGGGTTGGTATTATATAGTTAGAGAGGGTTATATAGTTAGAGAGGGTTGGTATTATATAGTCAGAGAGGGTTGGTATTATATAGTCAGAGAGGGTTATATAGTCAGAGAGGGTTGGTATTATATAGTTAGAGAGGGTTGTTATTATATAGTCAGAGAGGGTTGGTATTATATAGTTAGAGAGGGTTATATAGTCAGAGAGGGTTGGTATTATATAGGTAGAGAGGGTTGGTATTATATAGTTAGAGAGGGTTATATAGTCAGAGAGGGTTGGTATTATATAGTCAGAGAGGGTTGGTATTATATAGTTAGAGAGGGTTGTTTTACATTATATGAGATCTACAGTTTCTTGACAATTTCTCGAATGGAATAGCCTTAATTTCTCAGAACAAGAAAAGACTGATAAGTTTCAGAAGAAAGTTTGTTGTTTCTGGTCATTTTGTGTCTGTAATCAAACCCACAATGCTGTTGCTCCAGATAGTCAACTAGTCTACAGGAGGCCAGTTTTATTACTTCTTTAATCAGAACAACAGTTTTCAGCTGTGCTAACATAATTGCAAAAGTGTTTTCTAATGATCAGTTAGCCTTTTAAAATGATAAACTTGGATTAGCTAACACAGCGTTCCATTGGAACACAGGAGTGATGGTTGCTGATAATGGGCCTCTGTACACCTATGTAGATATTCCATAAAAAAATCTGCAGTTTCCAGCTACAATAGTCATTTACAACATTAACAATGTCTACACTGTATTTCTGATCAATCTAATGTTATTTTAAAAACGTTTCCTTAAAAAAAATCAGGACACTTCTAAGTGACCCCAAACTTTGAACGGTAGTGTATATGAGACCTGTACATCACACACACACACACACACACACACACACACCACACACACACACACACACACACACACACACACACACACACACACACACAACACACACACACACACACACACACACACTGACATTCCTTGTCAGTCAGTTTGATATTATCATTGTCCGCTAATAGGTGTAAAAGGCTTATAGTGTGTGTGTGTGAATCTGATAGATAATTGTGATGAGCTTTAATCATCTGACTAGATGTATAATCAACATCAAACCACTTAGTAATAATAACATGTTGTCTGTTTTACCTTGATCCTGGATTCTAATGTTCTGCAACTGATGGAGCATTTATGAACGT
>NW_022262669.1:103151-110651 GCF_002021735.2 Oncorhynchus kisutch | reverse complement strand
GTGGCTTGTTAGAGAAAGGTCGACTAAGAAGTCCCTACAGAGTTAATTATAACAATTAAAATGCTAATCCCTTACACATGAACGCTCAATAATTCGGGAGCAATTGCAATCAATATATATATTTACACTCAGTGTGTCGTCTTGATCGCTGGTGAAAAGTCTTTCTTTGTAGAATTGTCCGTCTCCCTCTCTGTGTGTGTTGTTAGGGTCTGTAGAGTGTGTGTTGTTAGGGCCTGTAGAGTGTGTGTTGTTAGGGTCTGTAGAGTGTGTATTGTTAGGGTCTGTAGAGTGTGTATTGTTAGGGTCTGTAGAGTGTGTGTTGTTAGGGTTAGGGTCTGTAGAGTTTGTGTTGTTAGGGTCTGTAGAGTGTGTATTGTTAGGGTCTGTAGAGTGTGTGTTGTTAGGGCCTGTAGAGTGTGTGTTGTTAGGGCCTGTAGAGTGTGTGTTGTTAGGGCCTGTAGAGTGTGTGTTGTTAGGGTCTGTAGAGTGTGTGTTGTTAGGGACTGTAGAGTGTGTGTTGTTAGGGCCTGTAGAGTGTGTGTTGTTAGGGCCTGTAGAGTGGTGTTGTTAGGGCCTGTAGAGTGTGTGTTGTTAGGGTCTGTAGAGTGTGTGTTGTTAGGGCCTGTAGAGTGTGTGTTGTTAGGGCCTGTAGAGTGTGTGTTGTTAGGGCCTGTAGAGTGTGTGTTGTTAGGGCCTGTAGAGTGTGTGTTGTTAGGGTTAGGGCCTGTAGAGTGTGTGTTGTTAGGGTCTGTAGAGTGGGTGTTGTTAGGGTTAGGGCCTGTAGAGTGTGTGTTGTTATGGCCTGTAGAGTGTGTGTTGTTAGGGTTAGGGTCTGTAGAGTGTGTATTGTTAGGGTTAGGGCCTGTAGAGTGGGGTGTTGTTAGGCCTGTAGAGTGTGTGTTGTTAGGGTCTGTAGAGTGTGTGTTGTTAGGGTTAGGGTCTGTAGAGTGTGTATTGTTAGGGTTGGGGTCTGTAGAGTGTGTATTGTTAGGGTTAGGGTCTGTAGAGTGTGTATTGTTAGGGTCTGTAGAGTGTGTGTTGTTAGGGTTAGGGCCTGTAGAGTGTGTGTTGTTAGGGTTAGGGCCTGTAGAGTGTGTGTTGTTAGGGTTAGGGCCTGTAGAGTGTGTGTTGTTAGGGTCTGTAGAGTGTGTGTTGTTAGGGTCTGTAGAGTGTGTGTTGTTAGGGTCTGTAGAGTGTGTATTGTTAGGGTCTGTAGAGTGTGTGTTGTTAGGGTCTGTAGAGTGTGTGTTGTTAGGGTCTGTAGAGTGTGTATTGTTAGGGTCTGTAGAGTGTGTATTGTTAGGGTCTGTAGAGTGTGTGTTGTTAGGGTCTGTAGAGGTGTGTTGTTAGGGTCTGTAGAGTGTGTATTGTTAGGGTCTGTAGAGTGTGTGTTGTTAGGGTTAGGGTCTGTAGAGTGTGTGTTGTTAGGGCCTGTAGAGTTTGTGTTGTTAGGGTCTGTAGAGTGTGTGTTGTTAGGGTTGGGGTCTGTAGAGTGTGTATTGTTAGGGTTGGGGTCTGTAGAGTGTGTGTTGTTAGGGTTAGGGTCTGTAGAGTGTGTATTGTTACGGTTGGGGGTTGTAGAGTGTGTATTGTTAGGGTCTGTAGAGTGTGTATTGTTAGGGTTAGGTCTGTAGAGTGTGTGTTGTGAGGGTTAGGGTCTGTAGAGTGTGTATTGTTAGGGTTAGGGTCTGTAGAGTGTGTGTTGTTAGGGTTAGGGTCTGTAGAGTGTGTATTGTTAAGGTTAGGGTCTGTAGAGTGTGTGTTGTTAGGGTTAGGGTCTGTAGAGTGTGTATTGTTAGGGTTAGGGTCTGTAGAGTGTGTATTGTTAGGGTTAGGGTCTATAGAGTGTGTGTTGTTAGGGTCTGTAGAGTGTGTATTGTTAGGGTTAGGGTCTGTAGAGTGTGTATTGTTAGGGTCGGGGTCTGTAGAGTGTGTGTTGTTAGGGTTAGGGTCTGTAGAGTGTGTATTGTTAGGGTTGGGGTCTGTAGAGTGTGTGTTGTTAGGGTCTGTAGAGTGTGTGTTGTTAGGGTCTGTAGAGTGTGTATTGTTAGGGTTAGGGTCTGTAGAGTGTGTATTGTCAGGGTTAGGGCCTGTAGAGTGTGTGTTGTTATGGCCTGTAGAGTGTGTATTGTTAGGGTTAGGGTCTGTAGAGTGTGTGTTGTTAGGGTCAGGGTCTGTAGAGTGTGTGTTGTTAGGGTTAGGGTCTGTAGAGTGTGTATTGTTAGGGTCAGGGCCTGTATAGTGTGTATTGTTAGGGTTAGGGTCTGTAGAGTGTGTATTGTTAGGGTTGGGGTCTGTAGAGTGTGTGTTGTTAGGGTCTGTAGAGTGTGTGTTGTTAGGGTCTGTAGAGTGTGTATTGTTAGGGTCTGTAGAGTGTGTGTTGTTAGGGTCTGTAGAGTGTGTGTTGTTAGGGTCTGTAGAGTGTGTATTGTTAGGGTCTGTAGAGTGTGTGTTGTTAGGGTTAGGGTCTGTAGAGTGTGTGTGTTAGGGCCTGTAGAGTTTGTGTTGTTAGGGTCTGTAGAGTGTGTGTTGTTAGGGTTGGGGTCTGTAGAGTGTGTATTGTTAGGGTTGGGGTCTGTAGAGTGTGTATTGTTAGGGTCTGTAGAGTGTGTATTGTTAGGGTTAGGGTCTGTAGAGTGTGTGTTGTGAGGGTTAGGGTCTGTAGAGTGTGTATTGTTAGGGTTAGGGTCTGTAGAGTGTGTGTTGTTAGGGTTAGGGTCTGTAGAGTGTGTATTGTTAAGGTTAGGGTCTGTAGAGTGTGTGTTGTTAGGGTTAGGGTCTGTAGAGTGTGTATTGTTAGGGTTAGGGTCTGTAGAGTGTGTATTGTTAGGGTTAGGGTCTATAGAGTGTGTGGTTGTTAGGGTCTGTAGAGTGTGTATTGTTAGGGTTAGGGTCTGTAGAGTGTGTATTGTTAGGGTCGGGGTCTGTAGAGTGTGTGTTGTTAGGGTTAGGGTCTGTAGAGTGTGTATTGTTAGGGTTGGGGTCTGTAGAGTGTGTGTTGTTAGGGTCTGTAGAGTGTGTGTTGTTAGGGTCTGTAGAGTGTGTATTGTTAGGGTTAGGGTCTGTAGAGTGTGTATTGTCAGGGTTAGGGCCTGTAGAGTGTGTGTTGTTATGGCCTGTAGAGTGTGTGTTGTTAGGGTTAGGGTCTGTAGAGTGTGTATTGTTAGGGTCAGGGCCTGTATAGTGTGTATTGTTAGGGTTAGGGTCTGTAGAGTGTGTATTGTTAGGGTTGGGGTCTGTAGAGTGTGTGTTGTTAGGGTCTGTAGAGTGTGTGTTGTTAGGGTCTGTAGAGTGTGTATTGTTAGGGTCTGTAGAGTGTGTGTTGTTAGGGTCTGTAGAGTGTGTGTTGTTAGGGTCTGTAGAGTGTGTATTGTTAGGGTCTGTAGAGTGTGTGTTGTTAGGGTTAGGGTCTGTAGAGTGTGTGTTGTTAGGGCCTGTAGAGTTTGTGTTGTTAGGGTCTGTAGAGTGTGTGTTGTTAGGGTTGGGGTCTGTAGAGTGTGTATTGTTAGGGTTGGGGTCTGTAGAGTGTGTATTGTTAGGGTCTGTAGAGTGTGTATTGTTAGGGTTAGGGTCTGTAGAGTGTGTGTTGTGAGGGTTAGGGTCTGTAGAGTGTGTATTGTTAGGGTTAGGGTCTGTAGAGTGTGTGTTGTTAGGGTTAGGGTCTGTAGAGTGTGTATTGTTAAGGTTAGGGTCTGTAGAGTGTGTGTTGTTAGGGTTAGGGTCTGTAGAGTGTGTATTGTTAGGGTTAGGGTCTGTAGAGTGTGTATTGTTAGGGTTAGGGTCTATAGAGTGTGTGTTGTTAGGGTCTGTAGAGTGTGTATTGTTAGGGTTAGGGTCTGTAGAGTGTGTATTGTTAGGGTCGGGGTCTGTAGAGTGTGTGTTGTTAGGGTTAGGGTCTGTAGAGTGTGTATTGTTAGGGTTGGGGTCTGTAGAGTGTGTGTTGTTAGGGTCTGTAGAGTGTGTGTTGTTAGGGTCTGTAGAGTGTGTATTGTTAGGGTTAGGGTCTGTAGAGTGTGTATTGTCAGGGTTAGGGCCTGTAGAGTGTGTGTTGTTATGGCCTGTAGAGTGTGTATTGTTAGGGTTAGGGTCTGTAGAGTGTGTGTTGTTAGGGTCAGGGTCTGTAGAGTGTGTGTTGTTAGGGTTAGGGTCTGTAGAGTGTGTATTGTTAGGGTCAGGGCCTGTATAGTGTGTATTGTTAGGGTTAGGGTCTGTAGAGTGTGTATTGTTAGGGTTGGGGTCTGTAGAGTGTGTGTTGTTAGGGTCTGTAGAGTGTGTGTTGTTAGGGTCTGTAGAGTGTGTATTGTTAGGGTCTGTAGAGTGTGTGTTGTTAGGGTCTGTAGAGTGTGTGTTGTTAGGGTCTGTAGAGTGTGTATTGTTAGGGTTGGGGTCTGTAGAGTTTGTATTGTTAGGGTCTGTAGAGTGTGTGTTGTTAGGGTCTGTAGAGTGTGTGTTGTTAGGGTCTGTAGAGTGTGTGTTGTTAGGGTCTGTAGAGTGTGTGTTGTTAGGGTCTGTAGAGTGTGTATTGTTAGGGTCTGTAGAGTGTGTGTTGTTAGGGTCTGTAGAGTGTGTGTTGTTAGGGTCTGTAGAGTGTGTATTGTTAGGGTTAGGGTCTGTAGAGTGTGTATTGTTAGGGTTTGTAGAGTTTGTGTTGTTAGGGTCTGTAGAGTGTGTGTTGTTAGGGTTGGGGTCTGTAGAGTGTGTATTGTTAGGGTTAGGGCCTGTAGAGTGTGTGTTGTTATGGCCTGTAGAGTGTGTATTGTTAGGGTTAGGGTCTGTAGAGTGTGTGTTGTTAGGGTCAGGGTCTGTAGAATGTGTGTTGTTAGGGTTAGGGTCTGTAGAGTGTGTATTGTTAGGGTCAGGGCCTGTAGAGTGTGTATTGTTAGGGTTAGGGTCTGTAGAGTGTGTATTGTTAGGGTTGGGGTCTGTAGAGTGTGTGTTGTTAGGGTCTGTAGAGTGTGTGTTGTTAGGGTCTGTAGAGTGTGTATTGTTAGGGTCTGTAGAGTGTGTGTTGTTAGGGTCTGTAGAGTGTGTGTTGTTAGGGTCTGTAGAGTGTGTATTGTTAGGGTTAGGGTCTGTAGAGTGTGTATTGTTAGGGTCTGTAGAGTGTGTGTTGTTAGGGTTAGGGTCTGTAGAGTTTGTGTTGTTAGGGTCTGTAGAGTGTGTGTTGTTAGGGTCTGTAGAGTGTGTGTTGTTACGGTCTGTAGAGTGTGTGTTGTTAGGGTCTGTAGAGTGTGTGTTGTTAGGGTCTGTAGAGTGTGTATTGTTAGGGTCTGTAGAGTGTGTGTTGTTAGGGTCTGTAGAGTGTGTATTGTTAGGGTTAGGGTCTGTAGAGTGTGTACTGTTAGGGTCTGTAGAGTGTGTGTTGTTAGGGTTAGGGTCTGTAGAGTTTGTGTTGTTAGGGCCTGTAGAGTGGTGTTGTTAGGGTTGGGGTCTGTAGAGTGTGTATTGTTAGGGTTGGGGTCTGTAGAGTGTGTGTTGTTAGGGTCTGTAGAGTGTGTGTTGTTAGGGTTAGGGTCTGTAGAGTGTGTATTGTTAGGGTCTGTAGAGTGTGTTTTGTTAGGGTTGGGGTCTGTAGAGTGTGTGTTGTTAGGGTCAGGGCCTGTAGAGTGTGTATTGTTAGGGTTAGGGTCTGTAGAGTGTGTGTTGTTAGGGTTGGGGTCTGTAGAGTGTGTGTTGGTAGGGTTAGGGCCTGTAGAGTGTGTGTTGTTAGGGTCAGGGCCTGTAGAGTGTGTATTGTTAGGGTTAGGGTCTGTAGAGTGGTGTGTTGTTAGGGTTGGGGTCTGTAGAGTGTGTATTGTTAGGGTTAGGGTCTGTAGAGTGTGTGTTGTTAGGGTCTGTAGAGTGTGTGTTGTTAGGGTTAGGGCCTGTAGAGTGTGTATTGTTAGGGTTGGGGTCTGTAGAGTGTGTATTGTTAGGGTTAGGGCCTGTAGAGTGTGTATTGTTAGGGTTGGGGTCTGTAGAGTGTGTATTGTTAGGGTTAGGGTCTGTAGAGTGTGTGGTGTTAGGGTTAGGGTCTGTAGAGTGTGTATTGTTAGGGTCTGTAGAGTGTGTATTGTTAGGGTTAGGGTCTGTAGAGTGTGTGTTGTTAGGGTCTGTAGAGTGTGTGTTGTTAGGGTCTGTAGAGTGTGTATTGTTAGGGTTAGGGTCTGTAGAGTGTGTGTTGTTAGGGTCTGTAGAGTGTGTATTGTTAAGGTTAGGGTCTGTAGAGTGTGTATTGTTAGGGTCTGTAGAGTGTGTGTTGTTAGGGTTAGGGTCTGTAGAGTGTGTATTGTTAGGGTCTGTAGAGTGTGTGTTGTTAGGGTCTGTAGAGTGTGTGTTGTTAGGGTTAGGGTCTGTAGAGTTTGTGTTGTTAGGGTCTGTAGAGTGTGTGTTGTTAGGGTCTGTAGAGTGTGTGTTGTTAGGGTCTGTAGAGTGTGTGTTGTTAGGGTCTGTAGAGTGTGTGTTGTTAGGGTCTGTAGAGTGTGTATTGTTAGGGTCTGTAGAGTGTGTGTTGTTAGGGTCTGTAGAGTGTGTGTTGTTAGGGTCTGTAGAGTGTGTATTGTTAGGGTTAGGGTCTGTAGAGTGTGTATTGTTAGGGTCTGTAGAGTGTGTGTTGTTAGGGTTAGGGTCTGTAGAGTTTGTGTTGTTAGGGCCTGTAGAGTGTGTGTTGTTAGGGTTGGGGTCTGTAGAGTGTGTATTGTTAGGGTTGGGGTCTGTAGAGTGTGTGTTGTTAGGGTCTGTAGAGTGTGTGTTGTTAGGGTTAGGGTCTGTAGAGTGTGTATTGTCAGGGTCTGTAGAGTGTGTTTTGTTAGGGTTGGGGTCTGTAGAGTGTGTGTTGTTAGGGTCAGGGCCTGTAGAGTGTGTATTGTTAGGGTTAGGGTCTGTAGAGTGTGTATTGTTAGGGTTAGGGTCTGTAGAGTGTGTGTTGTTAGGGTCTGTAGAGTGTGTATTGTTAGGGTCTGTAGAGTGTGTGTTGTTAGGGTCTGTAGAGTGTGTGTTGTTAGGGTCTGTAGAGTGTGTATTGTTAGGGTCTGTAGAGTGTGTATTGTTAGGGTTGGGGCCTGTAGAGTGTGTGTTGTTAGGGTCAGGGCCTGTAGAGTGTGTATGGTTAGGGTTAGGGTCTGTAGAGTGTGTGTTGTTAGGGTTGGGGGTCTGTAGAGTGTGTGTTGTTAGGGTCTGTAGAGTGTGTGTTGTTAGGGTTAGGGTCTGTAGAGTGTGTATTGTTAGGGTTAGGGTCTGTAGAGTGTGTGTTGTTAGGGTCTGTAGAGTGTGTGTTGTTAGGGTTAGGGCCTGTAGAGTGTGTATTGTTAGGGTTGGGGGTCTGTAGAGTGTGTATTGTTAGGGTTAGGGTCTGTAGAGTGTGTATTGTTAAGGTTAGGGTCTGTAGAGTGTGTGTTGTTAGGGTTAGGGTCTGTAGAGTGTGTATTGTTAGGGTTAGGGCCTGTAGAGTGTGTATTGTTAGGGTTGGGGTCTGTAGAGTGTGTGTTGTTAGGGTTAGGGTCTGTAGAGTGTGTATTGTTA
>NW_022262669.1:88151-98151 GCF_002021735.2 Oncorhynchus kisutch | reverse complement strand
CCCTACATCGACAGTAAACACCGTGGCTAAATATTTGACCATGGTTACTGATCAAAAACCTTAGAAAAACCTTGACAAAGTACAGGCTCAGTGAGCACAGCCTTGCCATTGAGAAGGGCAGACACAGGAAAACCTGTCTCCCTGTAGAGGAAAGGCTGTGCAACCACTGCACCACAGCAGAACCTGTCTCCCTGTAAGGAAAGGCTGTGCAACCACTGCACCACAGCAGAAACTGTCTCCCTGTTAGAGGAAAGGCTGTGCACCCACTGCACCACAGCAGAACCTGTCTCCCTGTAGAGGAAAGGCTGTGCAACCACTGCACCACAGCAGAACCTGTCTCCCTGTAGAGGAAAGGCTGTGCAACCACTGCACCACAGCAGAACCTGTCTCCCTGTAGAGGAAGGCTCTGCAACCACTGCACCACAGCAGAACCTGTCTCCCTGTAGAGGAAAGCTGTGCAACCACTGCACACAGCAGAACCTGTCTCCCTGTAGAGGAGGCTGTGCAACCACTGCACCACAGCAGAACCTGAGACGAGCTGCTGACAAAATGTCAAAAATATAAATAATTAGAGAGTGTTATTTTCCCAAATTTGAAAGGTGTCAAAGACCTCTCTGATGAGAGTAGGCTACCCGTCCTGTTGGGGGAGGATGCAGAGAGCTGGGGTTGGCAGTGCACTACATTGCTGCCTGCCATAAGATGAGGGACAGTGTCTGACAGACCAATCAACCTGCACATGTCCTCTACTGTATACTTATTGTTGTTGTTGTCCTCTACTGTATACTTATTGTTATAGTTGTCCTCTACTGTATACTTATAGTTGTCCTCTACTGTATACTTATTGTTACTGTTGTCCTCTACTGTATACTTATTGTTGTCCTCTACTGTATACTTATTGTTGTCCTCTACTGTATACTTATTGTTGTCCTCTACTGTATACTTATTGTTGTCCTCTACTGTATACTTATTGTTGTCCTCTACTGTATACTTATTGTTATAGTTGTCCTCTACTGTATACTTATTGTTGTTGTTGTCCTCTACTGTATACTTATTGTTATTGTTGTCCTCTACTGTATACTTATTGTTATTGTTGTCCTCTACTGTATACTTATTGTTATTGTTGTCCTCTACTGTATACTTATTGTTATTGTTGTCCTCTACTGTATACTTATTGTTATTGTTGTCCTCTACTGTATACTTATTGTTATTGTTGTCCTCTACTGTATACTTATTGTTGTCCCTACTGTATACTTATTGTTGTCCTCTACTGTATACTTATATTGTGTCCTCTACTGTATACTTATTGTTATAGTTGTCCTCTACTGTATTCTTTTTGTTGTCCTCTACTGTATACTTATTGTTATTGTTCAATGTGTTGGTTATTTTGACACTTGGTATTGTTGTTACTGTTGTCCCGGTGACAATTTTGATTCTCATTTTTGTTTCATATTGTAAATATCTTAAAATAAGCTTTGGCATATGTACATTGTTAAGTCATTCCAATAAAGCAAATTGAATTGAATTGAGAGACAGAGAGATCAGACAGCGAGAGACAGAGAGACAGAGAGAGATTAGAAATGAGAGAGAGCGATGGGAGAGAGAGAGATGGAGAGCTAACACCGCAAGCTAACAGCTAACAACCTCAGCTAACACTTCACTAACAGCTAACAACGCAGCTAACAGCTAACACCGCAACTAACAGCCTAACAAACTTAGCTAACAGCTAACACCTCAACTAACAGCTAACAGCTAACACGTCAGCTGAACACTTCACCTCAACTAACAGCTAACACCTCAGCTAACAGCTAACACCTCCTCAACACCTCAGCTAACAGCTAACACCTCAGCTAACACCTCAGCTACAACGAACACCTCAGCTAACGCTAACACCTCAGCTAACAGCTAACACCTCATCTAACAGCTAACACCTCAGCTAACAGCTTACACCTCAGCACCACCTCAGCTAACACCTAACACATAAGCTAACACCTAACACCTCACCAGCTAACAGCTAACACCTCAGCTAACAGCTACAACTCAGTAACAGCTATCACCTTAGCTAACACCTAACACCTTACCTAACAACTCAGCTAACCTAACACCTCCTCTAACATCTTACAGTGCACCTCAGCTAACAGCCAACACCTCAGCTGACACCTAACACTTCAGCTAACAACTGACCTAACACCTCAGCTACAGCTAACACCTCAGCTAACACCTAACACCCCTCAGCTAACACCTCTCAGCTGACACCGCAGCTAACCCTCAGCTAACAGGTAACCCTCAGCTAACACCTAACACCTCAGCTAACAGCGAACACCTCAGCTAACACCTCAGCTAACACCTAACACCTTACCTAACAACTCAGCTAACACCTAACACCTCAGCTACATCTTACAGTGAACACCCCAAGCTAACAGCCAACACCTCAGCTGACACCTAACCACTTCAGCTAACAACTGACCTAACACCTCAGCTAACAGCTAACACCTCAGCTAACACCTAACACCTCAGCTGAACACCTCAGCTGACACCGCAAAGCTAACACCTCAGCTAACAGGTAACAACTCAGCAACACCTAACACCTCAGCTAAACAGCGAACACCTCAGCTAACACCTCAGCTAACACCTAACACCTAGCTAACAGCTAACACCTCAGCTAACAGCTTAACACCTCAGCTAACAGCTTACACCTCACTACAGCTAACACCTCAGCTAACACCTCAGCTAACACTAACACCTCAGCTAACAGCTAACACCTCAGCTAACAACTAACACCTCAGCTAACAGCTAACACCTCAGCTAACAGCTCTACACCTCAGCTAACACCTCAGAGACAAACACACACAGAGAGAGGAGGACAAAATGTTGAAGATATTGTCAAGATGCTTTTTACAGTGGAGATCAAGTTTATCATCGGCAGATGAGACAGAGAAAAATACATCTAATCAATAATGGCGTTGTTTTCAAATTGCCTCTGCAATTCTTTTCAACTACTGACTTTTTTTCAAAACCAGTTTGACACCCAAAACATTGACAACAATTACATATTGAAATGGTCAAATAAATACATGTTTTGTAAAAAAAAAAAGGATATTTAACTCTGCATCACTGCATATTAAACACCAATGGTGCTCACTACATGGATTATATTTAACTCAGCATCACTCATATTAAACACCAATGGTGCTCACTACGTGGATTATATTTATCTCAGCATCACTCATATTAAACACCAATGGTGCTCACTACGTGGATTATATTTAACTCTGCATCACTCATATTAACACCAATGGTGCTCACTACGTGGATTATATTTAACTCAGCATCACTCATATTAAACACCAATGGTGGCTCACTACGTGGATTATATTTAACTCAGCATCACTCATATTAAACACCAATGGTGCTCACTACGTGGATTATATTTAACTCAGCATCACTCATATTAAACACCAATGGTGCTCACTACGTGGATTATATTTAACTCTGCATCACTCATATTAAACACCAATGGTGCTCACTACGTGGATTATATTTAACTCAGCATCACTCATATTAAACACCAATGGTGCTCACTACGTGGATTATATTTATCTCAGCATCACTCATATTAAACACCAATGGTGCTCACTACGTGGATTATATTTATCTCAGCATCACTCATATTAAACACCAATGGTGCTCACTACGTGGATTATATTTATCTCAGCATCACTCATATTAAACACCAATGGTGCTCACTACGTGGATTATATTTAACTCTGCATCACTCATATTAAACACCAATGGTGCTCACTACGTGGATTATATTTAACTCAGCATCACTCATATTAAACACCATGGTGCTCACTACGTGGATTATATTTATCTCAGCATCACTCATATTAAACACCAATGGTGCTCACTACGTGGATTATATTTAACTCTGCATCACTCATATTAAACACCAATGGTGCTCACTACGTGGATTATATTTATCTCAGCATCACTCATATTAAACACCAATGGTGCTCACTACGTGGATTATATTTAACTCAGCATCACTCATATTAAACACCAATGGTGCTCACTACGTGGATTATATTTAACTCTGCATCACTCATATTAAACACCAATGGTGCTCACTACGTGGATTATATTTAACTCAGCATCACTCATATTAAACACCAATGGTGCTCACTACGTGGATTATATTTAACTCAGCATCACTCAT
Organism: Oncorhynchus kisutch; assembly: GCF_002021735.2. NCBI lineage: Eukaryota > Metazoa > Chordata > Actinopteri > Salmoniformes > Salmonidae > Oncorhynchus > Oncorhynchus kisutch. Next base: position 93,935 of record NW_022262669.1, on the reverse strand, counting down.
ATTAAACACCAATGGTGCTCACTACGTGGATTATATTTAACTCAGCATCACTCATATTAAACACCAATGGTGCTCACTACGTGGGATTATATTTAACTCTGCATCACTCATATTAAACACCAATGGTGCTCACTACGTGGATTATATTTAACTCTGCATCACTCATATTAAACACCAATGGTGCTCACTACGTGGATTATATTTAACTCAGCATCACTCATATTAAACACCAATGGTGCTCACTACGTGGATTATATTTAACTCAGCATCACTCATATTAAACACCAATGGTGCTCACTACGTGGATTATATTTACTCTGCATCACTCATATTAAACACCAATGGTGCTCACTACGTGGATTATATTTAACTCAGCATCACTCATATTAAACACCAATGGTGCTCACTACGTGGATTATATTTAACTCAGCATCACTCATATTAAACACCAATGGTGCTCACTACGTGGATTATATTTAACTCAGCATCACTCATATTAAACACCAATGGTGCTCACTACGTGGATTATATTTAACTCTGCATCACTCATATTAAACACCAATGGTGCTCACTACGTGGATTATATTTAACTCTGCATCACTCATATTAAACACCAATGGTGCTCACTACGTGGATTATATTTAACTCTGCATCACTCATATTAAACACCAATGGTGCTCACTACGTGGATTATATTTAACTCTGCATCACTCATATTAAAACACCAATGGTGCTCACTACGTGGATGTTTTATATTTAATATGTTTTACAGCTTTGTCATTTTTTTTTTTTTTTTTAATTTGAAAATAATCTACTTGAATATTTGACATGTGATAAGGCCACACAGAGAGCCAGAGATATTTACAGACATGTGATAAGGCCACACAGAGAGCCAGAGATATTTACAGACATGTGATAAGGCCACAAAGAGAGCCAGAGATATTTACAGACACGTGATAAGGCCACACAGAGAGCCAGAGATATTTACAGACATGTGATAAGGCCACACAGAGAGCCAGAGATATTTACAGACATGTGATAAGGCCACACAGAGAGCCAGAGATATTTACAGACATGTGATAAGGCCACATAGAGAGCCAGAGATTATTTACAGACATGTGATAAGGCCACACAGAGAGCCAGAGATATTTACAGACATGTGATAGGCCACACAGAGAGCCAGAGATATTTACAGACATGTGATAAGGCCACAAAGAGAGCCAGATATTTACAGACACGTGATAAGGCCACACAGAGAGCCAGAGATTATTTTACAGACATGTGATAAGGCCACACAGAGAGCCAGAGATATTTACAGACATGTGATAAGGCCACATAGAGAGCCAGAGATATTTACAGACATGTGATAAGGCCACACAGAGAGCCAGAGATATTACAGACATGTGATAAGGCCACACAGAGAGCAGAGATATTTACAGACATGTGATAAGGCCACACAGAGAGCCAGAGATATTTACAGACATGTGATAAGGCCACAAAGAGAGCCAGAGATATTTACAGACACGCTGATAAGGCCACAAGGACAGAGAAGCCATAGAATATTTACAGACATGTGATAAGGCACACAGAGAGCCAGAGATATTTACAGACATGTGATAAGGGCCACACAGAGAGGCCAGTAGATATTTACAGACATGTGATAAGGCCACACAGAGAGCCAGAGATATTTACAGACATGTGATAAGCCACACAGAGAGCCAGAGATATTTACAGACATGTGATAAGGCCACACAGAGAGCCAGAGATATTTACAGACATGTGATAAGGCCACACAGAGAGCCAGAGATATTTACAGACACGGTGATAATCTGAAGTACCCCAAAAGAGCCACTAGATGTCTCGTGATAAATGACATCATATCCTTGAAACATTCCAACATTCTGGTAGTTAAGACATCATCCCTCTCTTCCTCTTTTCATCATCCCTCCTGTCCTGCTTTCAGTCATCCCTCCTTTCCTGTTTTCATCATCCCTCTCTTCCTCTTTTCATCATCGCCTCCTTTCCGTCCTGCTTCATCATCCCTCTCTTCCTCTTTCATCCAATCCCAAAGCACTGTTATTTGCACAGAAGTGTGTGTTTTGTCTGTGTGTGTGTTTTCTCTCTCTCTGTGTGTGTTTTGTCTCTCTCTCTCTGTTGTTTTGTCTCTCTCTCTGTGTTTTGTCTCTCTCTCTGTGTTTTGTCTCTCTCTCTGTGTTTTGTCTCTCTCTCTGTGTTTTGTCTCTCTCATTGTGTGTTTTGTCTCTCTCTGTGTGTGTTTTGTCTCTCTCTGTGTGTGTTTTGTCTCTCTCTCTCTGTGTTTTGTCTCTCTCTCTCTGTGTGTTTTGTCTCTCTCTGTATGTGTTTTGTCTCTCTCTCAGTGTGTGTGTTTTGTCTCTCTCTCAGTGTGTGTGTTTTGTCTCTCTCTCAGTGTGTGTGTTTTGTCTCTCTCTGTGTGTGTGTTTTGTCTCTCTCTCAGTGTGTGTGTTTTGTCTCTCTCTCAGTGTGTGTGTGTTTTGTCTCTCTCTCTGTGTTTTGTCTCTCTCAGTGTGTGTGTTTTGTCTCTCTCTCAGTGTGTTTTGTCTCTCTCTCAGTGTGTTTTGTCTCTCTCTGTGTGTGTTTTGTCTCTCTCTCTCTCTCTGTATGTGTTTTGTCTCTCGCTGTGTGTGTTTCGTCTCTCTCTGTGTTTTGTCTCTCTCTGTGTTTTGTCCCTCTCTGTGTGTGTTTTGTCTCTCTCTGTGTGTGTTTTGTCTCTCTCTCTCTGTGTTTTTGTCCCTCTCTGTGTGTGTTTTTGTCCTCTCTGTGTGTGTTTTGTCTCTCTCTCAGTGTGTGTGTTTTGTCTCTCTCTCTGTGTGTGTGTGTGACAGCATCTGGATTGCCAGTGTGGAGACTCACCACCACAGAGTCTAATAGCCCCATTAAACCAACTAGCCTTATATCACCTGGAGTGGAAACTGACACACACAAACACACACACACACACACACACACACACCACACACACACACACACACACACACACACACACACACACACACACACACACACACACACACACACACACACACACACATACACACACACACACACACACACACACAATCCATCATTCTCTTCTCTCTAAAGAAAGACAGACACAACAGCACTCTTCCATTCCCTTCATCCTCCTCCTCCTCCTCATCCTCCTCCTCCTTCTCATCCCCCCCCTCCTCATCCTCTGTCTCTCTTCCTCCTCCTCCTCATCCTCTGTCTCTCCTCTTCCCCCCCCTCCTCATCCTCTGTCTCTCTTCCTCCTCCTCCTCATCCTCTGTCTCTCCTCCTCCCCCTCCTCATCCTCTGTCTCTCTTCTCCCTCCTCCTCCTCATCCTCTGTCTCTTCCTCCTCCCCCTCCTCATCCCCTGTCTCTCCTCCTCCTCATCCTCTGTCTCTCCTCCTCCTCCTCCTCTGTCTCTCCTCCTCCTCCTCCTCTGTCTCTCCTCCTCCTCATCCTCCTGTCTCTCTTCTCCTCCTCCTCATCCTCTGTCTCTCCTCCCTCCTCCTCCTCCTCTGTCTCTCCTCCTCCTCCTCCTCCTCCACCTCCTCCTCCTCTCCTCTCTCCTCCTCCTCCTCCTCCTGTCTCCTTCCTCCTCCTCCTCCTCCTCCTCCTCCTGTCTCCTCCTCCTCCTCATCCTCTGTCTCTCCTCCTCCTCCTCCTGTCTCTCCTCCTCCTCCTCCTCCTCCTCATCCTCTGTCTCTCCTCCTCCTCCTCCTCCTCCTCCTCTCCTCCTCCTCCTCCTCCTCCTGTTCTCTCCTCCTGTCTCTCCTTCCTCCTCCGTCCTCATCCTCTGTCTCTCCTCCCTCCTCCTCCTTCCTCCTCCTCCTCATCCTCTGTCTCTTCTCCTCTCCTCCTCCTGTCTCTCCTCCTCCTCCTCCCCCTCATCCTCCTGTCCTCTCCTCCTCCTCATCCTCTGTCTCTCCTTCTCCTCCTCCTCCTCATCCTCTGTCTCTCCTCCTCCTCCTCCTCATCCTTCTCCTCCTCCTCATCCTCCTCTGTCTCTCCTCCTCCTCCTCCTCCTCCTCCACCTCCTGTCTCTCCTCCTCCTCATCCTCATGTCTCTCCTCTCCTGCTCCTCCTCTGGCGCTGCGCGTGCCTCCTCCCCCTCCTCCTACCTCCTCCTCCTCCTCCTCCTCCTCCGCCTCCTCCCTCCTCTCTCCTCCTCCCTCATCCTCTGTCTCTCCTCTTCCTCCTGCCTCCTCCTCCTCCTGCCTCCTCCTCCTTCCTGTCTCCTCCTCCTCCTCATTGCCTCTGTCTCTGCCTCTTACTCCTCCTCCTCCTCCTCCTCCTGGTCTCTCCTCCTCCTCCCTCCTGTCTCTCCTGTCTCCTCCTCTTCCTCATCCTCCTGCCTCTCCTCCTCCTCATCCTCTTGTCTCTCCTCCTCCTCCTCCTCCTCCTCCCGTCCTCCTCCTCCCCTCCTCCTCCTCCTGTCTCTCCTCCTCCTGCCTCCTCCTGTCTCTCCGTCGCTCGCTCCTCCTCAATCCTATTCCTCATCCTCCTCCTCGCTCCTTCCTCTTCCTCATCCTCCTCCTCTCCTCCTCCGCCTCCTGCCTTCCTCGCTTCTTCCTCCTCCTCCCACTCCTCCATCATCATCCTCACTCCTCTCATCCTCCTCCTCTTCCTCCTCATCATCATCCTCCTCATCATCCTCCTCCTCCTCCTCCTCCTCTTCCTCCTCCTCATCATCATCATCATCCTCCTCCTCCTCATCATCATCATCATCATCATCCATCCTTCTCCTCCTCCTCCTCCTCCTCCTCCTCCTCCTCAATCATCCTCCTCCTCCTCCTCCTCCTCCTCCTCCTCATCCTCCTCCTCCTCCTCTTCCACCTCCTCCTCCTCCCTCCCTCCTCCTCCTCTTTCCTCCTCCCTTCCTCTTCCTCCTCCTCATCTTCCTCCTCATCAATCATCATCCTCCTCCTCATCATCATCATCATCTCTCCTCTCCTCCCTCTCCTCCTCATCCTCCTCTCCTCCTCCTCTCCTCCTCCTCATCATCCTCCTCCTCCTCCTCCTCCTCCTCCTCCTCCTCCTCATCATCATCATCATCATCATCCTCCTCCTCCTCCTCCTCCTCATCATCATCACATCATCATCCTCCTCCTCCTCCTCCTCCTCCTCATCCTCCTCCTCCTCCTCCTCATCATCATCCTCCTCTTCCTCCTCCTCCTCCTCATCATCATCCTTCTCCTCCTCTCCTCATCATCATCCTCCTCCTCTCCTCCTCCTCTCCTCATCATCATCATCCTCCTCCTCCTCCTCCTCCTCCTCCTCCTCCTCATCATCATCATCCTCCTCCTCCTCCTCCTCCTCCTCCTCCTCCTCCTCCTCCTCCTCCTCCTCATCATCATCATCATCCGCCTCCTCCTCCTCATCCTCCTCCTCCTCCTCTTCCTCCTCCTCCTCTTCCTCCTCCTCCTCTTCCTCCTCCTCATCTTCCTCCTCATCATCATCATCCTCCTCCTCCTCATCATCATCATCATCATCCTCCCTCTCCTCCTCCTCCTCCTTTTCCTCCTCCTCCTCCTCATCATCATCCTCCTCCTCCTCCTCCTCCTCCTCCTCATCATCATCATCCTCCTCCTCCTCCTCATCATCATCATCATCATCCTCCTCCTCCTCCTCCTCCTCCTCCTCCTCCTCCTCCTCATCATCCTCCTCCTCCTCCTCCTCATCATCCTCCTCCTCATCCTCCTCCTCCTCCTCCTCCTCCTCCTCCTCCTCCTCCTCCTCCTCCTCATCATCATCCTCCT
>NW_022262669.1:55651-83151 GCF_002021735.2 Oncorhynchus kisutch | reverse complement strand
GGGATGAGAGGGAGGAGGGGTGGAGGGGGGAACATATGGGGAGGATGAGAGGGAGGAGGGGGGGAGGGGGAAATATGGGGAGGATGAGACGGTGGAGGGGGAAATATGGGGAGGATGAGAGGGAGGAAAGTGCAAAGTAGAAGTGAGTGGAAAAGGGGGAAGAGAGAGGGAGGTTGGGAGAGAAAATATTAAGAGAGGGGAGGTGGGTGGCAGAGAAAGAGAGCAGAGTGAGACAAGTGAGAGACAGACAGACAGACAGACAGACAGACAGACAGACAGACAGACAGACAGACAGACAGACAGACAGACAGACAGACAGACAGACAGACAGTGAGACAGAGAGAGAGTGCACAGGATGGGAATGAGAGAAGGAGAGTAGGGGAAGAGGGATGGGAATGAGAGAAGGAGAGTAGGGGAAGAGGGATGGGAATGAGAGAAGGAGAGTAGGGGAAGAGGGATGGGAATGAGAGAAGGAGAGTAGGGGAAGAGAGAAGGAGGGAGGGAGAGAAGTAGTGAAACTGATGAACAGATGAAGGAATAGTGTTTTCATTTGGAGAGTTTTGTGTCTGTGCTGTGAGAGAGAAGACAGTTGACAAGGAGAGAGAGTATTTTAGCTGTGATGCTTGATGTGTTACCCTCATAAAGAATATGTGTCTTGTCTTAACACTGAGTAGATCTGTGTCTTGTCTTAACACTGAGTAGATCTGTATCTTGTCTTAACACTGAGTAGATCTGTGTCTTGTCTTAACACTGGGTAGATCTGTGTCTTGTCTTAACACTGAGTAGATCTGTATCTTGTCTTAACACTGAGTAGATCTGTGTCTTATCTTAACACTGAGTAGATCTGTGTCTTGTCTTAACACTGAGTAGATCTGTGTCTTGTCTTAACACTGAGTAGATCTGTATCTTGTCTTAACACTGAGTAGATCTGTGTCTTGTCTTAACACTGAGTAGATCTGTGTCTTGTCTTAACACTGAGTAGATCTGTATCTTGTCTTAACACTGAGTAGATCTGTGTCTTGTCTTAACACTGAGTAGATCTGTATCTTGTCTTAACACTGAGTAGATCTGTCTTGTCAGAACACTGAGTAGATCTGTATCTTGTCTTAACACTGAGTAGATCTGTATCTTGTCTTAACACTGAGTAGATCTGTGTCTTGTCTTAACACTGAGTAGATCTGTGTCTTGTCTTAACACTGAGTAGATCTGTGTCTTGTCTTAACACTGAGTAGATCTGTGTCTTGTCTTAACACTGAGTAGATCTGTCTTGTCTTAACACTGAGTAGATCTGTCTTGTCAGAACACTGAGTAGATCTGTGTCTTGTCTTAACACTGAGTAGATCTGTGTCTTGTCTTAACACTGAGTAGATCTGTGTCTTGTCTTAACACTGAGTAGATCTGTGTCTTGTCTTAACACAGAGTAGATCTGTCTTGTCTTAACACTGAGTAGATCTGTCTTGTCAGAACACTGAGTAGATCTGTGTCTTGTCTTAACACTGAGTAGATCTGTGTCTTGTCTTAACACTGAGTAGATCTTGTCCTCTTGACTGGTGTAAGTAAAGAAGTGATGTTGGTCAGCAGATTAGAGATGTAAGTTCTCAGAATGGACATGTAAAAATCACAATATCAATCAATTAGGTGGCTACTCCGATCAGAACTGGATCAGAACTGGATCAGAACTGGATCAGAACCGGATCAGAATCGGATCAAAGTGTCCTTGGAATGCCATGTTTTGCTCACTTGTCCTCTCATTTTCTGCAGAGCGCATTGGAGTATAATTGTTGTAGGCGTTGACAGTTAGGAGGCGGTCTTTCAGTCAATACTTGCTAGTGACCTGCGTGACCTGCGTGACCTGCTTCGTGCCCGTGGGCCTTTGCCAGAGGATAGAGATGAGAGACATTACACAGCAGGTAAAATAATGACACACAACAGACTAACTAGACAGCCGATTGAAAACATAATGTGTATTTTGGCTGGTTCTCTCTCTAGTTGACTATTTAGCTATTGGCATGTACTCATCTCAACTTCATGTGCTAAAATAATTTTCCACCTGCAGTCATGTATAACCGCAAATGACCGACACGGTTGTAAAACCGTCTCTCAATCGCTCAAAATTGGCTTGGATATTCCTCTATTCAATACTGGCCATGTAATTCTGACAAAGTAAAAAAATATTTTTAGAATAGCCAAATTGGAGGCCTCCCGGGTGTCTAATTCACTGCATCGTAGTGCTAGCTGTGCCACGAGAGATTGTTTCAGAGGACGCACGGCTCTCGCCTCTCCCGAGTCCGTACGGGAGTTGCAGCGATGGGACAAGACTGTAACTACCAATTGAAGACCATGGAATTGGGGAGAAAAAGGAGCCTGATTGACAAGTAACCTTATAAATAGATAAAACCTCTAAGTTACACTGAACACTGAATATTTTACCCTTATAAATAGATAAAACCTCTAAGTTACACTGAACACTGAATATTTTAACCTTATAAATAGATAAAACCTCTAAGTTACACTGAACACTGAATATTTTAACCTTATAAATAGATAAAACCTCGAAGTTACACTGAACAAAAATACAAACACAACATGCAACAACGTCTGCGATGTTACTGAGTTACAGTTCACATAAGGAAATCAGTCAATTGAAATGAATAAATTATGACCTAATCGATGGATTTCAAATGACATGATCTGTATCTGTTGGTCACAGATACCTTTAAAGAAAGGTAGGGGGCGTAGATCAGAAAACCAGTCAGTATCTGGTGTGACCACCATTTGCCTCATGCAGCGCGATACAGCATCTTCTCATAGAGTTGATCAGCCTGTTGTGGTCTGTGAAATGTTGTCCCATTCCTCTTCAATGGCTGTGCGAAGTTGCTGGATATTGGTGGGAACTGGAACCAGAGCATCCCAAACATGCTCAATGGGTGACATGAGTATGCAGGCCATGGAAGACCTGGGAAATGTTCATCTTCCAGGAATTGTGTACAGATCGTTGCGACATGGGGCCGTGCATTATCATGCTGAAACATGAGGTAATAGCGGCAGATGAATGGCACGACAATGGGGCCTCAGGATCTCGTCATGGTATCTAGCCACACACGCTGTCTGTCATCTGCCCGGTACAGTTGAAACTGGGATTCATCAGTGAAGAGCACACTTCTCCAGCCAGTGGCCAAGATGGCATAGCAGTGCAGATGTGATTTTTGTCTTTCTCCCCTGTACATTTTTTGTTGTTGTTGTATATATTTCAATTTATTTTCATTCTCTTTACTATTTTAAAATGAAATATACCTTCCGGTAATCCGCCTCAACCAATCGGATCCGCTATTGTTAGACCTTTTAGCCAGAACCTCCATCAGAAAATAACCATCTAATTAGCTACTAGCTATTTAGTCATTGTCAGTCACTGCTAGCGGCCTTTACCTTCTGCACCAGACGCTTTTAGAACCCCCATCAGAACCTAGCCATCATTGTTACCTTTACCTTCTGCACCAGACGTTTTAGAACCCCTATCAGAACCTAGCCATCATTGTTACCTTTACCTTCTGCACCAGACGCTTTTAGAACCCCCATCAGAACCTAGCCATCATTGTTACCTTTACCTTCTGCACCAGACACTTTTAGAACCCCCATCAGAACCTAGCCATCATTGTTACCTTTACCTTCTGCACCAGACACTTTTAGAACCCCCATCAGAACCTAGCCATCATTACCTTCTGCACCAGACGCTTTTAGGACCCCCATCAGAACCTAGCCATCGTTGTTAGCGGCCTTTACCTTCTGCACCAGACACTTTTAGCCTGGATAATACTTTACCTTCTGCACCAGACACTTTTAGCCTGGATAATACTTTACCTTCTGAACCAGACACTTGTAGCCTGGATAATACTTTACCTTCTGAACCAGACACTTGTAGCCTGGATACTACTTTACCTTCTGAACCAGACACTTGTAGCCTGGATAATACTTTACCTTCTGAACCAGACACTTGTAGCCTGATTACTACTTTACCTTCTGAACCAGACACTTGTAGCCTGGATAATACTTTACCTTCTGAACCAGACACTTGTAGCCTGATTACTACTTTACCTTCTGAACCAGACACTTGTAGCCTGGATAATACTTTACCTTCTGAACCAGACACTTGTAGCCTGGATAATACTTTACCTTCTGAACCAGACACTTGTAGCCTGGATACTACTTTACCTTCTGAACCAGACACTTGTAGCCTGGATAATACTTGCCAGCCTGCCAGTATCGGACTGTTTCCTCCACTACAACACCGGATTCCTGCCGTAAACCCTGGACCATTACTCCTGATCATCACAGAGTGACCCCGCCCCGACGCTAGCCCTGAGCCAGGCCCACCTCCCGGCCTGCTCAGTGATCACTCGGCTACACAGCTGATGCCTCCCGGACCCCAACACGGGTTTGGCAGCGTGAGTGAAGGAGGCTTTGTTGCGGAATAGAAAGCCGGCTCTTGATTTGATTTTCGATTGGAGATGTTTGATATGAGTCTGGAAGGAGAGTTTACAGTCTAGCCAGACACCTAGGTACTTATAGATGTCCACATATTCAAGGTTGGAACCATCCAGGGTGATGATGCTGGTCAGGCGTGCGGGTGCAGGCAGGGAACGGTTGAAAAGCATGCATTTGGTTTTACTAGCGTTTAAGAGCAGTTGGAGGCCACGGAAGGAGTATTGTACGGCATTGAAGCTCGTTTGGAGGTTAGATAGCACAGTGTCCAAGGACGGGCCGGAAGTATATAGAATGGTGTCGTCTGCGTAGAGGTGGATCAGGGAATCGCCCGCAGCAAGAGCAACATCATTGATATATTGATATATACAGAGAAAAGAGTCGGCCTGAGAATTGAACCCTGTGGCACCCCCATAGAGACTGCCAGAGGACCGGACAGCATGCCCTCCGATTTGACACACTGAACTCTGTCTGCAAAGTAGTTGGTGAACCAGGCAAGGCAGTCATCAGAAAAACCGAGGCTACTGAGTCTGCCGATAAGAATATGGTGATTGACAGAGTCGAAAGCCTTGGCAAGGTCGATGAAGACGGCTGCACAGTACTGTCTTTAATCAATGGCGGTTATGATATCGTTTAGTACCTTGAGCTTGGCTGAGGTGCACCCGTGACCGGCTCGGAAACCAGATTGCACAGCGGAGAAGGTACGGTGGGATTCGAGATGCTCAGTGACCTGTTTGTTGACTTGGCTTTCGAAGACTTTAGATAGGCAGGGCAGGATGGATATAGGTCTGTAACAGTTTTGGTCCAGGGTGTCTCCCCCTTTGAAGGGGGGATGACTGCGGCAGCTTTCCAATCCTTGGGGATCTCAGACGATATGAAAGAGAGGTTGAACAGGCTGGTAATAGGGGTTGCGACAATGGAGGCGGATAGTTTCAGAAATAGAGGGTCCAGATTGTTAAGCCCAGCTGATTTGTACGGGTCCAGGTTTTGCAGCTCTTTCAGAACATCTGCTATCTGGATTTGGGTAAAGGGGAACCTGGAGAGGCTTGGGCGAGTAGTTGCGGGGGGGGGGGGGGGGGGGAGCTGTTGGCCGAGGTTGGAGTAGCCAGCCGTTGAGAAATGCTTGTTGAAGTTTTCGATAATCAGGGATTTATCGGAACTTTTTGGAGTTGGAGCTACAGGATGCAAATTTCTGCCTGAAGAAGCTGGCCTTAGCTTTCCTGACTGACTGCGTGTATTGGTTCCTGACTTCCCTGAACAGTTGCATATCGCAGGGACTATTCGATGCTATTGCAGTCCACCACAGGATGTTTTTGTGCTGGTCGAGGACAGTCAGGTCTGGAGTGAACCAAGGGCTATATCTGTTCTTAGTTCTGCATTTTTTGAACGGAGCATGCTTATCTAAACTGGTGAGGAAGTTACTTTTAAAGAATGACCAGGCATCCTCAACTGACAGGATGAGGTCAATGTCCTTTCAGGATACCCGGGCCAGGTCGATTAGAAAGGCCTGCTCACAGAAGTGTTTTAGGGAGCGTTTGACAGTGATGAGGGGTGGTCATTTGACTGCGGCTCCGTAGCGGATACAGGCAATGAGGCAGTGATCGCTGAGATCCTGGTTGAAGACATCGGAGGTGTATTTGGAGGGCAAGTTGGTCAGGATGACGTCTATGAGGGTGCCCTTGTTTACAGATTTAGGGTTGTACCTGGTGGGTTCCTTGATGATTTGTGTGAGATTGAGGGCATCTAGCTTAGATTGTAGGACTGCCGGGGTGTTAAGCATATCCCAGTTTAGGTCACCTAACAGAACAAACTCTGAAGCTAGATGGGGGGCAATCAATTCACAAATGGTGTCCAGGGCACAGCTGGGAGCTGAGGGTGGTCGGTAGCAGGCGGCAACAGTGAGAGTCTTATTTCTGGAGAGAGTAATTTTTTAAATTAGTAGTTCGAACTGTTTGGGTATGGACCTGGAAAGTATGACATTACTTTGCAGGCTATCTCTGCAGTAGACTGCAACTCCTCCCCCTTTGGCAGTTCTATCTTGACGGAAAATGTTATAGTTGGGTATGGAAATCTCAGAATTTCTGGTGTCCTTCCTGAGCCAGGATTCAGACATGGCAAGGACATCAGGGTTAGCAGAGTGTGCTAAAGCAATGAGTAAAACAAACTTAGGGAGGAGGCTTCTGATGTTGACATGCATGAAACCAAGGCTTTTTTGATCACAGAAGTCAACAAATGAGGGTGCCTGGGGACATGCAGGGCCTGGGTTTACCTCCACATCACCCGCGGAACAGAGGAGGAGTAGTATGAGGGTGCGGCTAAAGGCTATCAAGAACTGGTCACCTGGAGCGTTGGGGACAGAGAATAAAAGGAGCAGATTTCTGGGCATGGTAGAATATATTCAGGGCATAATGCGCAGACAGGGGTATGGTGGGGTGCGGGTACAGCGGAGATAAGCCCAGGCACTGGGTAATGATGAAAGAGGTTGTATCTCTGGACATGCTGGTTGTAATGGATGAGGTCACCGCATGTGTGGGAGGTGGGCCAAAGGAGGTATCAGGGGTATGAAGGGCTCCATTGTAAACTAAAACAATGATAACTAACCTGAACAACAGTATACAAGGCATATTGACATTTGAGAGAGACATACAGCGAGGCATACAGTAATCACAGGTGTTGAATTGGGAGAGCTAGCTAAAACAGTAGGTGAGACAACAACAGCTAGCACAACAACAGCAGGTAAAATGGCGTTGACTAGGCAGGGAGGGTCGGATTAACTACACACAGAGCCTGAGTGCGGCTGGGGCCGACAGATAAAACATGAACAAGCAGAATGGAGTACCGTGATTAATGGACAGTCCAGCATGCATCAGCTATGTAGCCAAGTGATCAGTGTCCAGGGGGCAGCGGTAAAATGGGGCAGGGAAGCTAGACTGGTGAGGATTATCCAGGTAAAAAAACTGGCTGGCTGTGCAGAAGGTAAAAGCTGCTAGCAGTGGCTAACAATGACTAAATAGTTTGTAGCTAGTTAGCTGGTTAGCTTCTGGAGGTTCTTGAATGTGTTCTAAAAATAAAAAATACTAGCGATTCCGTATCACATTGGGTGAGGCAGGTTACCGGAAGGTATAATCGAATTAAAAATCGGAAATAGATTGAAAGTAAATATGGGTCCAGTGAGTGTTTGGGACGCGGCGATTCAGACAGTTAGCAGGCCTGTGCTAACAAGCTAACAGTTAGTAGGCCGGGGCTAAACATGGTAGCAGTTAGTGGACTGGGCTAAACAAGCTAGCAGTTAGCAGGCCGAATTAGCAAGCAAGCAGATAGCAAGGGCTAGAAAGTTAGCATTTGGGGGACGTCGCGATGGGGTGAGTCTGTTTATGCCTCTTCATGCGGTGACATCGATAGACCGGTCGTGGGTCCGGATATTGTAGCCCAGGAGTATGCTTCGGTGGTAGCACAGGAGCTCTGGCCGGGCTAGCTTCAAGCTAAGTGGGTGGAAACGCTAGCCAGGAGTAATCATCCAGGGTTGCGGTTAGCTAGTTAGCTAGTTGTGAAGATCCAGCTGAAAATGTTCCGTTTGCGTTGGGAATCCGGGGATAAAAGAATTATAGGTCCGTTATGCTCTGGTTAGAGTCGCGTTGTTCGAACTGGCGAGAGCTTTCCGAGCTAAAGGTTAGCTGATGACCGGTTAGCTGAAGACCGCTAGCAATGGTTTGCTGACTGATAGCTGGTAGTTAGCTGGCTTCGGTTGAGGGGTTCCGGATCCGAAGTAAATATAAATACTTTAGAAAAAAAAGCAGATCTGCGCTACATTGGGTGAGGCGGGTTGCAGGAGAGTATTTAGAAGTTGAGGTTTAGCAAAATGTTTTAAAAGATATGCGAAGAAAAATATGTAAAAAAAACTATATATACAAGGGACACGACACAACAAGACGTCTGACTGCTACGCCATCTTGGACATCATCAATTCAATTTTAAATTCAAATGTATTTATATAGCCCTTCGTACATCAGCTGATATCGCAAAGTGCTGTACAGAAACCCAGCCTAAAACCCCAAACAGCAAGCAATGCAGGTGTAGAAGCACTGTGGCTAGGAAAAACTCAGTAGAAATGCCAAAACCTAGGAAGAAATCTAGAGAGGAACCAGGCTATGTGGGGTGGCCAGTCCTCTTCTGGCTGTGCCGGGTGGAGATTGTAACAGAACATGGCCAAGATGTTCAAATGTTCATAAATGACCAGCAAGGCCCAATAATAATAATGATACATGGGATCAGACAGCAGGAGATGGTATCTAATACATGGGATCAGACAGCAGGAGATGGTATCTAATACATGGGATCAGACAGCAGGAGATGGTATCTAATACATGGGATCAGACAGCAGCAGGAGATGGTATCTAATACATGGGATCAGACAGCAGGAGATGGTATCTAATACATGGGATCAGACAGCAGGAGGAGATGGTATCTAATACATGGGATCAGACAGCAGCAGCAGGAGATGGTATCTAATACATGGGATCAGACAGCAGGAGATGGTATCTAATACATGGGATCAGACAGCAGGAGATGGTATCTAATACATGGGATCAGACAGCAGGAGGAGATGGTATCTAATACATGGGATCAGACAGCAGCAGGAGGAGATGGTATCTAATACATGGGATCAGACAGCAGGAGGAGATGGTATCTAATACATGGGATCAGACAGCAGGAGGAGATGGTATCTAATACATGGGATCAGACAGCAGCAGGAGGAGATGGTATCTAATACATGGGATCAGACAGCAGGAGATGGTATCTAATACATGGGATCAGACAGCAGGAGGAGATGGTATCTAATACATGGGATCAGACAGCAGCAGGAGGAGATGGTATCTAATACATGGGATCAGACAGCAGGAGATGGTATCTAATACATGGGATCAGACAGCAGCAGGAGGAGATGGTATCTAATACATGGGATCAGACAGCAGGAGGAGATGGTATCTAATACATGGGATCAGACAGCAGCAGGAGGAGATGGTATCTAATACATGGGATCAGACAGCAGCAGGAGATGGTATCTAATACATGGGATCAGACAGCAGCAGGAGATGGTATCTAATACATGGGATCAGACAGCAGCAGGAGATGGTATCTAATACATGGGATCAGACAGCAGGAGGAGATGGTATCTAATACATGGGATCAGACAGCAGCAGGAGATGGTATCTAATACATGGGATCAGACAGCAGGAGATGGTATCTAATACATGGGATCAGACAGCAGGAGATGGTATCTAATACATGGGATCAGACAGCAGCAGGAGATGGTATCTAATACATGGGATCAGACAGCAGGAGGAGATGGTATCTAATACATGGGATCAGACAGCAGGAGATGGTATCTAATACATGGGATCAGACAGCAGGAGATGGTATCTAATACATGGGATCAGACAGCAGCAGGAGATGGTATCTAATACATGGGATCAGACAGCAGCAGGAGGAGATGGTATCTAATACATGGGATCAGACAGCAGGAGATGGTATCTAATACATGGGATCAGACAGCAGGAGGAGATGGTATCTAATACATGGGATCAGACAGCAGCAGGAGATGGTATCTAATACATGGGATCAGACAGCAGGAGATGGTATCTAATACATGGGATCAGACAGCAGGAGATGGTATCTAATACATGGGATCAGACAGCAGCAGGAGATGGTATCTAATACATGGGATCAGACAGCAGGAGATGGTATCTAATACATGGGATCAGACAGCAGCAGCAGGAGATGGTATCTAATACATGGGATCAGACAGCAGCAGGAGATGGTATCTAATACATGGGATCAGACAGCAGGAGATGGCATCTAATACATGGGATCAGACAGCAGCAGCAGGAGATGGTATCTAATACATGGGATCAGACAGCAGCAGGAGATGGTATCTAATACATGGGATCAGACAGCAGGAGATGGTATCTAATACATGGGATCAGACAACAGCAGCAGGAGATGGTATCTAATACATGGGATCAGACAGCAGGAGATGGTATCTAATACATGGGATCAGACAGCAGCAGGAGATGGTATCTAATACATGGGATCAGACAGCAGCAGGAGGAGATGGTATCTAATACATGGGATCAGACAGCAGCAGGAGATGGTATCTAATACATGGGATCAGACAGCAGGAGATGGTATCTAATACATGGGATCAGACAGCAGGAGATGGTATCTAATACATGGGATCAGACAGCAGCAGGAGGAGATGGTATCTAATACATGGGATCAGACAGCAGGAGATGGTATCTAATACATGGGATCAGACAGCAGGAGATGGTATCTAATACATGGGATCAGACAGCAGCAGGAGATGGTATCTAATATATGGGATCAGACAGCAGGAGGAGATGGTATCTAATACATGGGATCAGACAGCAGCAGGAGGAGATGGTATCTAATACATGGGATCAGACAGCAGGAGATGGTATCTAATACATGGGATCAGACAGCAGGAGATGGTATCTAATACATGGGATCAGACAGCAGGAGATGGTATCTAATACATGGGATCAGACAGCAGCAGGAGATGGTATCTAATACATGGGATCAGACAGCAGCAGGAGATGGTATCTAATACATGGGATCAGACAGCAGGAGATGGTATCTAATACATGGGATCAGACAGCAGGAGATGGTATCTAATACATGGGATCAGACAGCAGGAGGAGATGGTATCTAATACATGGGATCAGACAGCAGCAGGAGATGGTATCTAATACATGGGATCAGACAGCAGGAGATGGTATCTAATACATGGGATCAGACAGCAGGAGATGGTATCTAATACATGGGATCAGACAGCAGCAGGAGATGGTATCTAATACATGGGATCAGACAGCAGGAGATGGTATCTAATACATGGGATCAGACAGCAGCAGCAGGAGATGGTATCTAATACATGGGATCAGACAGCAGCAGGAGATGGTATCTAATACATGGGATCAGACAGCAGGAGATGGCATCTAATACATGGGATCAGACAGCAGCAGCAGGAGATGGTATCTAATACATGGGATCAGACAGCAGCAGGAGATGGTATCTAATACATGGGATCAGACAGCAGGAGATGGTATCTAATACATGGGATCAGACAACAGCAGCAGGAGATGGTATCTAATACATGGGATCAGACAGCAGGAGATGGTATCTAATACATGGGATCAGACAGCAGCAGGAGATGGTATCTAATACATGGGATCAGACAGCAGCAGGAGGAGATGGTATCTAATACATGGGATCAGACAGCAGCAGGAGATGGTATCTAATACATGGGATCAGACAGCAGGAGATGGTATCTAATACATGGGATCAGACAGCAGGAGATGGTATCTAATACATGGATCAGACAGCAGCAGGAGGAGATGGTATCTAATACATGGGATCAGACAGCAGGAGATGGTATCTAATACATGGGATCAGACAGCAGGAGATGGTATCTAATACATGGGATCAGACAGCAGCAGGAGATGGTATCTAATATATGGGATCAGACAGCAGGAGGAGATGGTATCTAATACATGGGATCAGACAGCAGCAGGAGGAGATGGTATCTAATACATGGGATCAGACAGCAGGAGATGGTATCTAATACATGGGATCAGACAGCAGGAGATGGTATCTAATACATGGGATCAGACAGCAGGAGATGGTATCTAATACATGGGATCAGACAGCAGCAGGAGATGGTATCTAATACATGGGATCAGACAGCAGCAGGAGATGGTATCTAATACATGGGATCAGACAGCAGGAGATGGTATCTAATACATGGGATCAGACAGCAGGAGATGGTATCTAATACATGGGATCAGACAGCAGGAGGAGATGGTATCTAATACATGGGATCAGACAGCAGGAGATGGTATCTAATACATGGGATCAGACAGCAGCAGGAGATGGTATCTAATACATGGGATCAGACAGCAGGAGATGGTATCTAATACATGGGATCAGACAGCAGGAGATGGTATCTAATACATGGGATCAGACAGCAGGAGATGGTATCTAATACATGGGATCAGACAGCAGGAGGAGATGGTATCTAATACATGGGATCAGACAGCAGCAGGAGATGGTATCTAATACATGGGATCAGACAGCAGGAGATGGTATCTAATACATGGGATCAGACAGCAGGAGATGGTATCTAATACATGGGATCAGACAGCAGCAGGAGGAGATGGTATCTAATACATGGGATCAGACAGCAGGAGATGGTATCTAATACATGGGATCAGACAGCAGGAGATGGTATCTAATACATGGGATCAGACAGCAGCAGGAGATGGTATCTAATATATGGGATCAGACAGCAGGAGGAGATGGTATCTAATACATGGGATCAGACAGCAGCAGGAGGAGATGGTATCTAATACATGGGATCAGACAGCAGGAGATGGTATCTAATACATGGGATCAGACAGCAGGAGATGGTATCTAATACATGGGATCAGACAGCAGCAGGAGATGGTATCTAATATATGGGATCAGACAGCAGGAGGAGATGGTATCTAATACATGGGATCAGACAGCAGCAGGAGGAGATGGTATCTAATACATGGGATCAGACAGCAGGAGATGGTATCTAATACATGGGATCAGACAGCAGGAGATGGTATCTAATACATGGGATCAGACAGCAGGAGATGGTATCTAATACATGGGATCAGACAGCAGCAGGAGATGGTATCTAATACATGGGATCAGACAGCAGCAGGAGATGGTATCTAATACATGGGATCAGACAGCAGGAGATGGTATCTAATACATGGGATCAGACAGCAGGAGATGGTATCTAATACATGGGATCAGACAGCAGGAGGAGATGGTATCTAATACATGGGATCAGACAGCAGGAGATGGTATCTAATACATGGGATCAGACAGCAGCAGGAGATGGTATCTAATACATGGGATCAGACAGCAGGAGATGGTATCTAATACATGGGATCAGACAGCAGCAGCAGGAGATGGTATCTAATACATGGGATCAGACAGCAGGAGATGGTATCTAATACATGGGATCAGACAGCAGCAGGAGATGGTATCTAATACATGGGATCAGACAGCAGCAGGAGATGATATCTAATACATGGGATCAGACAGCAGGAGATGGTATCTAATACATGGGATCAGACAGCAGGAGATGGTATCTAATACATGGGATCAGACAGCAGGAGGAGATGGTATCTAATACATGGGATCAGACAGCAGCAGCAGGAGATGGTATCTAATACATGGGATCAGACAGCAGGAGATGGTATCTAATACATGGGATCAGACAGCAGGAGATGGTATCTAATACATGGGATCAGACAGCAGGAGGAGATGGTATCTAATACATGGGATCAGACAGCAGCAGCAGGAGATGGTATCTAATACATGGGATCAGACAGCAGGAGATGGTATCTAATACATGGGATCAGACAGCAGCAGGAGATGGTATCTAATACATGGGATCAGACAGCAGGAGATGGTATCTAATACATGGGATCAGACAGCAGCAGGAGATGGTATCTAATACATGGGATCAGACAGCAGGAGATGGTATCTAATACATGGGATCAGACAGCAGCAGGAGATGGTATCTAATACATGGGATCAGACAGCAGCAGGAGATGGTATCTAATACATGGGATCAGACAGCAGGAGATGGTATCTAATACATGGGATCAGACAGCAGCAGGAGATGGTATCTAATACATGGGATCAGACAGCAGGAGATGGTATCTAATACATGGGATCAGACAGCAGGAGGAGATGGTATCTAATACATGGGATCAGACAGCAGGAGATGGTATCTAATACATGGGATCAGACAGCAGGAGATGGTATCTAATACATGGGATCAGACAGCAGCAGGAGGAGATGGTATCTAATACATGGGATCAGACAGCAGGAGATGGTATCTAATACATGGGATCAGACAGCAGGAGATGGTATCTAATACATGGGATCAGACAGCAGGAGGAGATGGTATCTAATACATGGGATCAGACAGCAGCAGGAGATGGTATCTAATACATGGGATCAGACAGCAGGAGATGGTATCTAATACATGGGATCAGACAGCAGGAGATGGTATCTAATACATGGGATCAGACAGCAGCAGGAGGAGATGGTATCTAATACATGGGATCAGACAGCAGGAGATGGTATCTAATACATGGGATCAGACAGCAGGAGATGGTATCTAATACATGGGATCAGACAGCAGCAGGAGATGGTATCTAATATATGGGATCAGACAGCAGGAGGAGATGGTATCTAATACATGGGATCAGACAGCAGCAGGAGGAGATGGTATCTAATACATGGGATCAGACAGCAGGAGATGGTATCTAATACATGGGATCAGACAGCAGGAGATGGTATCTAATACATGGGATCAGACAGCAGCAGGAGATGGTATCTAATATATGGGATCAGACAGCAGGAGGAGATGGTATCTAATACATGGGATCAGACAGCAGCAGGAGGAGATGGTATCTAATACATGGGATCAGACAGCAGGAGATGGTATCTAATACATGGGATCAGACAGCAGGAGATGGTATCTAATACATGGGATCAGACAGCAGGAGATGGTATCTAATACATGGGATCAGACAGCAGCAGGAGATGGTATCTAATACATGGGATCAGACAGCAGCAGGAGATGGTATCTAATACATGGGATCAGACAGCAGGAGATGGTATCTAATACATGGGATCAGACAGCAGGAGATGGTATCTAATACATGGGATCAGACAGCAGGAGGAGATGGTATCTAATACATGGGATCAGACAGCAGGAGATGGTATCTAATACATGGGATCAGACAGCAGCAGGAGATGGTATCTAATACATGGGATCAGACAGCAGGAGATGGTATCTAATACATGGGATCAGACAGCAGCAGCAGGAGATGGTATCTAATACATGGGATCAGACAGCAGGAGATGGTATCTAATACATGGGATCAGACAGCAGCAGGAGATGGTATCTAATACATGGGATCAGACAGCAGCAGGAGATGATATCTAATACATGGGATCAGACAGCAGGAGATGGTATCTAATACATGGGATCAGACAGCAGGAGATGGTATCTAATACATGGGATCAGACAGCAGGAGGAGATGGTATCTAATACATGGGATCAGACAGCAGCAGCAGGAGATGGTATCTAATACATGGGATCAGACAGCAGGAGATGGTATCTAATACATGGGATCAGACAGCAGGAGATGGTATCTAATACATGGGATCAGACAGCAGGAGGAGATGGTATCTAATACATGGGATCAGACAGCAGCAGCAGGAGATGGTATCTAATACATGGGATCAGACAGCAGGAGATGGTATCTAATACATGGGATCAGACAGCAGCAGGAGATGGTATCTAATACATGGGATCAGACAGCAGGAGATGGTATCTAATACATGGGATCAGACAGCAGCAGGAGATGGTATCTAATACATGGATCAGACAGCAGGAGATGGTATCTAATACATGGGATCAGACAGCAGCAGGAGATGGTATCTAATACATGGGATCAGACAGCAGCAGGAGATGGTATCTAATACATGGGATCAGACAGCAGGAGATGGTATCTAATACATGGGATCAGACAGCAGCAGGAGATGGTATCTAATACATGGGATCAGACAGCAGGAGATGGTATCTAATACATGGGATCAGACAGCAGGAGGAGATGGTATCTAATACATGGGATCAGACAGCAGGAGATGGTATCTAATACATGGGATCAGACAGCAGGAGATGGTATCTAATACATGGGATCAGACAGCAGCAGGAGGAGATGGTATCTAATACATGGGATCAGACAGCAGGAGATGGTATCTAATACATGGGATCAGACAGCAGCAGGAGGAGATGGTATCTAATACATGGGATCAGACAGCAGCAGGAGGAGATGGTATCTAATACATGGGATCAGACAGCAGGAGATGGTATCTAATACATGGGATCAGACAGCAGCAGAGGAGATAGTATCTAATACATGGGATCAGACAGCAGGAGGAGATGGTATCTAATACATGGGATCAGACAGCAGGAGATGGTATCTAATACATGGGATCAGACAGCAGGAGATGGTATCTAATACATGGGATCAGACAGCAGCAGGAGGAGATGGTATCTAATACATGGGATCAGACAGCAGCAGGAGGAGATGGTATCTAATACATGGGATCAGACAGCAGCAGGAGATGGTATCTAATACATGGGATCAGACAGCAGGAGATGGTATCTAATATATGGGATCAGACAGCAGGAGGAGATGGTATCTAATACATGGGATCAGACAGCAGCAGGAGGAGATGGTATCTAATACATGGGATCAGACAGCAGGAGATGGTATCTAATACATGGGATCAGACAGCAGGAGATGGTATCTAATACATGGGATCAGACAGCAGCAGGAGATGGTATCTAATATATGGGATCAGACAGCAGGAGGAGATGGTATCTAATACATGGGATCAGACAGCAGCAGGAGGAGATGGTATCTAATACATGGGATCAGACAGCAGGAGATGGTATCTAATACATGGGATCAGACAGCAGGAGATGGTATCTAATACATGGGATCAGACAGCAGGAGATGGTATCTAATACATGGGATCAGACAGCAGCAGGAGATGGTATCTAATACATGGGATCAGACAGCAGCAGGAGATGGTATCTAATACATGGGATCAGACAGCAGGAGATGGTATCTAATACATGGGATCAGACAGCAGGAGATGGTATCTAATACATGGGATCAGACAGCAGGAGGAGATGGTATCTAATACATGGGATCAGACAGCAGGAGATGGTATCTAATACATGGGATCAGACAGCAGCAGGAGATGGTATCTAATACATGGGATCAGACAGCAGGAGATGGTATCTAATACATGGGATCAGACAGCAGCAGCAGGAGATGGTATCTAATACATGGGATCAGACAGCAGGAGATGGTATCTAATACATGGGATCAGACAGCAGCAGGAGATGGTATCTAATACATGGGATCAGACAGCAGCAGGAGATGATATCTAATACATGGGATCAGACAGCAGGAGATGGTATCTAATACATGGGATCAGACAGCAGGAGATGGTATCTAATACATGGGATCAGACAGCAGGAGGAGATGGTATCTAATACATGGGATCAGACAGCAGCAGCAGGAGATGGTATCTAATACATGGGATCAGACAGCAGGAGATGGTATCTAATACATGGGATCAGACAGCAGGAGATGGTATCTAATACATGGGATCAGACAGCAGGAGGAGATGGTATCTAATACATGGGATCAGACAGCAGCAGCAGGAGATGGTATCTAATACATGGGATCAGACAGCAGGAGATGGTATCTAATACATGGGATCAGACAGCAGCAGGAGATGGTATCTAATACATGGGATCAGACAGCAGGAGATGGTATCTAATACATGGGATCAGACAGCAGCAGGAGATGGTATCTAATACATGGGATCAGACAGCAGGAGATGGTATCTAATACATGGGATCAGACAGCAGCAGGAGATGGTATCTAATACATGGGATCAGACAGCAGCAGGAGATGGTATCTAATACATGGGATCAGACAGCAGGAGATGGTATCTAATACATGGGATCAGACAGCAGCAGGAGATGGTATCTAATACATGGGATCAGACAGCAGGAGATGGTATCTAATACATGGGATCAGACAGCAGGAGGAGATGGTATCTAATACATGGGATCAGACAGCAGGAGATGGTATCTAATACATGGGATCAGACAGCAGGAGATGGTATCTAATACATGGGATCAGACAGCAGCAGGAGGAGATGGTATCTAATACATGGGATCAGACAGCAGGAGATGGTATCTAATACATGGGATCAGACAGCAGCAGGAGGAGATGGTATCTAATACATGGGATCAGACAGCAGCAGGAGGAGATGGTATCTAATACATGGGATCAGACAGCAGGAGATGGTATCTAATACATGGGATCAGACAGCAGCAGGAGGAGATAGTATCTAATACATGGGATCAGACAGCAGGAGGAGATGGTATCTAATACATGGGATCAGACAGCAGGAGATGGTATCTAATACATGGGATCAGACAGCAGGAGATGGTATCTAATACATGGGATCAGACAGCAGCAGGAGGAGATGGTATCTAATACATGGGATCAGACAGCAGCAGGAGGAGATGGTATCTAATACATGGGATCAGACAGCAGCAGGAGATGGTATCTAATACATGGGATCAGACAGCAGGAGATGGTATCTAATACATGGGATCAGACAGCAGGAGATGGTATCTAATACATGGGATCAGACAGCAGCAGGAGGAGATGGTATCTAATACATGGGATCAGACAGCAGGAGATGGTATCTAATACATGGGATCAGACAGCAGGAGATGGTATCTAATACATGGGATCAGACAGCAGCAGGAGATGGTATCTAATATATGGGATCAGACAGCAGGAGGAGATGGTATCTAATACATGGGATCAGACAGCAGCAGGAGGAGATGGTATCTAATACATGGGATCAGACAGCAGGAGATGGTATCTAATACATGGGATCAGACAGCAGGAGATGGTATCTAATACATGGGATCAGACAGCAGGAGATGGTATCTAATACATGGGATCAGACAGCAGCAGGAGATGGTATCTAATACATGGGATCAGACAGCAGCAGGAGATGGTATCTAATACATGGGATCAGACAGCAGGAGATGGTATCTAATACATGGGATCAGACAGCAGGAGATGGTATCTAATACATGGGATCAGACAGCAGGAGGAGATGGTATCTAATACATGGGATCAGACAGCAGGAGATGGTATCTAATACATGGATCAGACAGCAGCAGGAGATGGGTATCTAATACATGGGATCAGACAGCAGGAGATGGTATCTAATACATGGGATCAGACAGCAGCAGCAGGAGATGGTATCTAATACATGGGATCAGACAGCAGGAGATGGTATCTAATACATGGGATCAGACAGCAGCAGGAGATGGTATCTAATACATGGGATCAGACAGCAGCAGGAGATGGTATCTAATACATGGGATCAGACAGCAGGAGATGGTATCTAATACATGGGATCAGACAGCAGGAGATGGTATCTAATACATGGGATCAGACAGCAGGAGGAGATGGTATCTAATACATGGGATCAGACAGCAGCAGCAGGAGATGGTATCTAATACATGGGATCAGACAGCAGGAGATGGTATCTAATACATGGGATCAGACAGCAGGAGATGGTATCTAATACATGGGATCAGACAGCAGGAGGAGATGGTATCTAATACATGGGATCAGACAGCAGCAGCAGGAGATGGTATCTAATACATGGGATCAGACAGCAGGAGATGGTATCTAATACATGGGATCAGACAGCAGCAGGAGATGGTATCTAATACATGGGATCAGACAGCAGGAGATGGTATCTAATACATGGGATCAGACAACAGCAGCAGGAGATGGTATCTAATACATGGGATCAGACAGCAGGAGATGGTATCTAATACATGGGATCAGACAGCAGCAGGAGATGGTATCTAATACATGGGATCAGACAGCAGCAGGAGATGGTATCTAATACATGGGATCAGACAGCAGGAGATGGTATCTAATACATGGGATCAGACAGCAGCAGGAGATGGTATCTAATACATGGGATCAGACAGCAGGAGATGGTATCTAATACATGGGATCAGACAGCAGGAGGAGATGGTATCTAATACATGGGATCAGACAGCAGGAGATGGTATCTAATACATGGGATCAGACAGCAGCAGGAGGAGATGGTATCTAATACATGGGATCAGACAGCAGGAGATGGTATCTAATACATGGGATCAGACAGCAGGAGATGGTATCTAATACATGGGATCAGACAGCAGCAGGAGATGGTATCTAATATATGGGATCAGACAGCAGGAGGAGATGGTATCTAATACATGGGATCAGACAGCAGCAGGAGGAGATGGTATCTAATACATGGGATCAGACAGCAGGAGATGGTATCTAATACATGGGATCAGACAGCAGGAGATGGTATCTAATACATGGGATCAGACAGTAGGAGATGGTATCTAATACATGGGATCAGACAGCAGCAGGAGATGGTATCTAATACATGGGATCAGACAGCAGCAGGAGATGGTATCTAATACATGGGATCAGACAGCAGGAGATGGTATCTAATACATGGGATCAGACAGCAGGATATGGTATCTAATACATGGGATCAGACAGCAGGAGGAGATGGTATCTAATACATGGGATCAGACAGCAGGAGATGGTATCTAATACATGGGATCAGACAGCAGCAGGAGATGGTATCTAATACATGGGATCAGACAGCAGGAGATGGTATCTAATACATGGGATCAGACAGCAGCAGCAGGAGATGGTATCTAATACATGGGATCAGACAGCAGGAGATGGTATCTAATACATGGGATCAGACAGCAGCAGGAGATGGTATCTAATACATGGGATCAGACAGCAGCAGGAGATGGTATCTAATACATGGGATCAGACAGCAGGAGATGGTATCTAATACATGGGATCAGACAGCAGGAGATGGTATTTAATACATGGGATCAAACAGCAGGAGGAGATGGTATCTAATACATGGGATCAGACAGCAGCAGCAGGAGATGGTATCTAATACATGGGATCAGACAGCAGGAGATGGTATCTAATACATGGGATCAGACAGCAGCAGGAGATGGTATCTAATACATGGGATCAGACAGCAGGAGATGGTATCTAATACATGGGATCAGACAACAGCAGCAGGAGATGGTATCTAATACATGGGATCAGACAGCAGGAGATGGTATCTAATACATGGGATCAGACAGCAGGAGATGGTATCTAATACATGGGATCAGACAGCAGCAGGAGGAGATGGTATCTAATACATGGGATCAGACAGCAGCAGGAGGAGATGGTATCTAATACATGGGATCAGACAGCAGGAGATGGTATCTAATACATGGGATCAGACAGCAGGAGATGGTATCTAATACATGGGATCAGACAGCAGGAGATGGTATCTAATACATGGGATCAGACAGCAGGAGATGGTATCTAATACATGGGATCAGACAGCAGCAGGAGGAGATGGTATCTAATACATGGGATCAGACAGCAGGAGATGGTATCTAATACATGGGATCAGACAGCAGCAGGAGGAGATGGTATCTAATACATGGGATCAGACAGCAGGAGATGGTATCTAATACATGGGATCAGACAGCAGCAGGAGGAGATGGTATCTAATACATGGGATCAGACAGCAGCAGGAGGAGATGGTATCTAATACATGGGATCAGACAGCAGGAGATTGTATCTAATACATGGGATCAGACAGCAGGAGATGGTATCTAATACATGGGATCAGACAGCAGCAGGAGGAGATGGTATCTAATACATGGGATCAGACAGCAGCAGGAGATGGTATCTAATACATGGGATCAGACAGCAGCAGGAGATGGTATCTAATACATGGGATTAGACAGCAGCAGGAGGAGATGGTATCTAATACATGGGATCAGACAGCAGGAGATGGTATCTAATACATGGGATCAGACAGCAGCAGGAGGAGATGGTATCTAATACATGGGATCAGACAGCAGCAGGAGATGGTATTTAATACATGGGATGAGACAGCAGCAGGAGGAGATGGTATCTAGTACATGGGATCAGACAGCATTAGTCTTCATTGTCAACACCAGTGATAATTATGCAGGTTATTAGTGGTTTCAACACCATTCACAGCCTCCTGGTTGGCCCACGGTTTTAGAGACAGTTTCTTATTTTTGTACAAGTGACTTTCTATTAAACATCTGTCTGACAGTTTGGCTAAAAAGGTAAATGTGTGTGTGTGTGTGTGTGTGTGTGTGTGTGTGTGTGTGTGTGTGTGTGTGTGTGTGTGTGTGTGTGTGTGTGTGTGTGTGTGTGTGTGTGTGTGTGTGTGTGTGTGTGTGTGTGTGCGATAGCAGACAGACATTATGTATCTTCCTGTGTGGGAGAGGAAGAGCCAAAGCCAACATCTGAACTAACAGCTAACATAGATACATGTGTACCTTACCTCTCTCTCTCTTTCCCTCTCATTCTAACAGTTACCATCATTACCACCCTGAACTAACAGATACATGTTTACCTTACCTCTCTCTCTCTCTCTCTCTCTCTCTCTCTCTCTCTCTCTCTCTCTCTCTCCCTCTCATTCTAACAGTTACCATCATTACCACCCTGAACTAACAGATACAT
This sequence comes from Oncorhynchus kisutch, assembly GCF_002021735.2. NCBI lineage: Eukaryota > Metazoa > Chordata > Actinopteri > Salmoniformes > Salmonidae > Oncorhynchus > Oncorhynchus kisutch. Next base: position 60,319 of record NW_022262669.1, on the reverse strand, counting down.
GTTTACCTTACCTCTCTCTCTCTCTCTCTCTCTCTCTCTCTCTCTCCCTCTCTCCCTCTCATTCTAACAGCTAACATCATTACGACCCTGAACTAACAGAGATACCTGTTTACCTTACCTCTCTCTCTCTCTCTCTCTCTCTCTCTCTCTCTCTCTCTCTCTCTCTCTGTCACGCCTTGGGCTTAGTGTTTTGTGTTTTCGTTATATATTTTGGTCAGGCCAGGGTGTGACATGGGTTTATGTTATTGTATTTCGTATTGGTTTGTAGTATTTGGGATCGCAGCTGATTAGGGGTGTTTATAGGCTTGGCTGCCTGAGGCGGTTCTCAATCAGCAGTCAGGTGATTCTCGTTGCCTCTGATTGGGAACCGTATTTAGGTAGCCTGAGTTTCGCTTTGTCTTTCGTGGGTGATTGTTCCTGTCTCTGTGTAGTGTCACCAGATAGGCTGTATTAGGTTTCACGTTCCGTTTGTTGTTTTTGTATTTATCGTTATTTCATGTACCGTCACTTTTTTCATTAAAGACATGAGTAACCACTACGCTGCATTTCGGTCCGACTCTCTCTCAACAAACGAAGAACGCCGTTACACTCTCTCACTCTCTCTTTCTATCTTTCTCTCTCTCTCTCTCTCTCTCTCTCTCTCTCTCTCTCTCTCTCTCTCTCTCTCTCTCTCTCTCTCTCTCTCCCTCTCTCCCTCTCATTCTAACAGCTAACATCATTACGACCCTGAACTAACAGAGATACCTGTTTACCTTACCTCTCTCTCTCTCTCTCTCTCTCTCTCTCTCTCACACTCCCTCCTCTCTCCACTCCCTTCTCCTCTCTCTTCTCTCTCTCCTTTCACCTCTCCTCTTCTTCAGCAGCGTGATCAGCCACACAGAGAGAGAGGGAGGGAAAGAGGGTTGTAAGTGGGGATGGAGTGAGGGAGGGGTAAAGGGCAAGAATGAAAGAATTGAAAGAAAGTAAGAAAAGTGTGTGCAGAATAAAGTTTGACAGAGAAATGAAGAGAGATCACCGATAATAACAGTGATAATGTCATCAATAATGACACCGATAATAACAGTGATAATGTCATCAATAATGACACCGATAATAACAGTGATAATGTCATCAATAATGACACCGATAATAACAGTGATAATGTCATCAATAATGACACCGATAATAACAGTGATAATGGCATCAATAATGACACCGATAATAACAGTGATAATGTCATCAATAATGACACCGATAATAACAGTGATAATGTCATCAATAATGACACCGATAATAACCGTGATAATGGCATTAATAATGACACAGATAATAACAGTGATAATGTCATCAATAATGACACCGATAATAACAGTGATAATGTCATCAATAATGACACCGATAATAACAGTGATAATGTAATCCACAATGACACCGATAATAACAGTGATAATGTCATCAATAATGACACCGATAATAACAGTGATAATGGCATCAATAATGACGCTGATAATAACAGTGATAATGTCATCAATAATGACACTGATAATAACAGTGATAATGTCATCAATAATGACACTGATAATAACAGTGATAATGTCATCAATAATGACACTGATAATAACAGTGACAATGTCATCAATAATGACACTGATAATAACAGTGATAATGTCATCAATAATGACACTGATAATAACAGTGATAATGTCATCAATAATGACACCGATAATAACAGTGATAATGTCATCAATCATGACACTGATAATAACAGTGATAATGTCATCAATAATGACACTTATAATAACAGTGATAATGTCATCAATAATGACACTGATAATAACAGTGATAATGTCATCAATAATGACACTGATAATAACAGTGATAATGTCATCAATAATGACACTGATAATAACAGTGATAATTGCATCAATAATGACACTGATAATAACATAAGGACTCACTAGGAAAACTACAATACCAAAGTCTGGCCATAAACTAATCTACTGCAGGTCCTATAGAGGGTTCAATAAGGACTCACTAGGACAACTACAATACCATAGTCTGGCCATAAACTAATCTACTGCAGGTCCTATAGAGGGTTCAATAAGGACTCACTCACTAGGACAACTACGATACCAAAGGCTGGCCATAAACGAATCTACTGCAGGTCCTATAGAGGGTTCAATAAGGACTCACTAGGACAACTACAATACCATAGTCTGGCCATAAACTAATCTACTGCAGGTCCTATAGAGGGTTCAATAAGGACTCACTCACTAGGACAACTACAATACCAAAGGCTGGCCATAAACTAATCTACTGCAGGTCCTATAGAGGGTTCAATAAGGACTCACTCACTTGGAAAACTACAATACCAAAGGCTGACCATAAACTCATCTACTGCAGGTCCTATAGAGGGTTCAATAAGGACTCACTCACTAGGACAACTACAATACCAAAGGCTGGCCATAAACTAATCTACTGCAGGTCCTATAGAGGGTTCAATAAGGACTCACTAGGACAACTACAATACCAAAGGCTGGCCATAAACTAATCTACTGCAGGTCCTATAGAGGGTTCAATAAGGACTCACTCACTAGGAAAACTACAATACCACAGGCTGGCCATAAACTAATCTACTGCAGGTCCTATAGAGGGTTCAATAAGGACTCACTAGGACAACTACAATTCCAAAGGCTGGCCATAAACTCATCTACTGCAGGTCCTATAGAGGGTTCAATCATCTCATATGTATACGTATATACTGTACTCTATATCATCTACTGCATCTTTATGTAATACATGTATCACTAGCCACTTTAACTATGCCACTTTGTTTACATACTCATCTCATATGTATATACTGCACTCGATACCATCTACTGTATCTTGCCTATGCTGCTCTGTACCATCACTCATTCATATATCTTTATGTACATATTCTTTATCCTCTTACACTTGTGTCTATAAGACAGTAGTTTTGGAATTGTTAGCTAGATTATTTGTTGGTTATTACTGCATTGTCGGAACTAGAAGCACAAGCATTTCACTACACTCGCATTAACATATGCTAACCATGTGTATGTGACAAATACAATTTGATTTGATTTGATAAGGACTCACTCACTAGGAAAACTACAATACCAAAGGCTGTCCATAAACTAATCTACTGCAGATCCTACAGTGGATGAGATTAAGAATGGGCCAATGGTTGGAAGTGTGTAATAAGGATGATCCTCAAATGTCACTAAATTGGTTTATGAAATTATTTATGAGTACAGCTGATAAGCACGCCCTTTAAGAAAATGCACAATGAGGTCAGTCGGTGCCCCATGGATGGATGATGAGCTGAGAAATGTAATGATTCAACGTTATGATGCCAAAAAAAGTAACATTAAAAAGTAACACACTGAATCAGGTGAGTCAATCCCTGGTTCTATCACACTTAGAGTACTGTCTGGTTATATGGTCAATCCCTGGTCCTATCACACTTAGAGTACTGTCTGGTTATATGGTCAATCCCTGGTCCTATCACACTTAGAGTACTGTCTGGTTATATGGTCAATCCCTGGTTCTATCACACTTAGAGTACTGTCTGGTTATATGGTCAATCCCTGGTTCTATCACACTTAGAGTACTGTCTGGTTATATGGTCAATCCCTGGTCCTATCACACTTAGAGTACTGTCTGGTTATATGGTCAATCCCTGGTCCTATCACACTTAGAGTACTGTCCAGTTATATGGTCAATCCCTGGTTCTATCACACTTAGAGTACTGTCTGGTTATATGGTCAATCCCTGGTTCTATCACACTTAGAGTACTGTCTGGTTATATGGTCAATCCCTGGTCCTATCACACTTAGAGTACTGTCTGGTTATATGGTCAATCCCTGGTCCTATCACACTTAGAGTACTGTCCAGTTATATGGTCAATCCCTGGTTCTATCACACTTAGAGTACTGTCTGGTTATATGGTCAATCCCTGGTCCTATCACACTTAGAGTACTGTCCAGTTATATGGTCAATCCCTGGTCCTATCACACTTAGAGTACTGTCCTGTTATATGGTCAATCCTGGTCCTATCACACTTAGAGTACTGTCTGGTTATATGGTCAATCCCTGGTCCTATCACACTTAGAGTACTGTCTGGTTATATGGTTAATCCCTGGTCCTATCACACTTAGAGTACTGTCCAGTTATATGGTTAATCCCTGGTCCTATCACACTTAGAGTACTGTCTGGTTATATGGTTAATCCCTGGTCCTATCACACTTAGAGTACTGTCCAGTTATATGGTTAATCCCTGGTTCTATCACATTTAGAGTACTGTCCTGTTATATGGTCAATCCCTGGTCCTATCACACTTAGAGTACTGTCCAGTTATATGGTTAATCCCTGGTCCTATCACAAATAGAGTACTGTCCTGTTATATGGTCAATCCCTGGTCCTATCACACTTAGAGTACTGTCTCGTTATATGGTCAATCCCTGGTCCTATCACACTTAGAGTACTGTCTGGTTATATGGTCAATCCCTGGTCCTATCACACTTAGAGTACTGTCCAGTTATATGGTCAATCCCTGGTTCTATCACACTTAGAGTACTGTCTGGTTATATGGTCAATCCCTGGTCCTATCACACTTAGAGTACTGTCCAGTTATATGGTCAATCCCTGGTCCTATCACACTTAGAG
>NW_022262669.1:48334-50551 GCF_002021735.2 Oncorhynchus kisutch | reverse complement strand
AGAGAGACGGAGGAGAGAGAAGGAGGAGAGGGAGAGAGGAGGAGGAGAGGGGGAAGAGGGAGAGGGGAGAGAGAAGGAGGAGAGGGGGACAGTAGAATGTGAGTGTGTTCTACTGATCACTGTCCTCATTTCTTACTTAGCCTTTGTGTGTTTATAATGAGAGGAGGGACAAGTCATTTTCCACCTGACAGTCAGAATGACAGATAGCATCAGTCATCTGACAATTCCCTCTGACAGCTGTCAATCAAACCCAACGGGAGCTCTGATTGGTGCAGAGAGATACAGGAGGTGGGAGACAGCTGTGTTTAAATGTTTGATGAAGTGTCACTTTTAAATACAAAAGCAGACAAGAGTGTTCTGAGAGTATCACAGTGTGTGTGTGTGTGTGTGTGTGTGGTGTGTGTGTGTGTGTGTGTGTGTGGTGTGTGTGTGTGTGTGTGTGTGTGTGTGTGTGTGTGTGTGTGTGTGTGTGTGCGTGCGTTCGTGTGTACGTGTGTGCGTGTCTGGGGCGTGTGTGACCTGAATTCTCTCTTTCTATCAGGCCATTGCTTTGTTTTCTCAACAGAAAAATGTAAGTCACGTTGGGGCCTTGTGTTTACGTGTTTTTAAATTAGTTGAAAGAAGCGCCAGCAGACAGACAGACAGACAGACAGAGAGAGAGAGAGACAGACAGACAGACAGAGAGACAGGCAGACGGACAGACAGACAGACAGACAGACAGACAGACAGACAGACAGACAGAGAGAGAGACAGAGAGACAGACAGACGGGCAGACGGACGGACAGACAGACAGACAGACAGACAGACAGACAGACAGACAGACAGACAGACAGACAGACAGACAGACAGAACAGAGGACAGAGAGACAGAGAGACAGACAGACGGGCAGACGGACAGACAGACAGACAGACAGACAGACGGGCAGACGGACGGACAGACAGACGGGCAGAAGGACGGACAGACAGACAGACAGACAGACAGACAGACAGACAGACAGACAGACAGACAGACAGACAGACGGGCAGACAGACGGACAGACAGACGGGCAGACAGACAGACAGACAGACGGGCAGACAGACAGACAGACAGACAGACAGACAGACAGACAGACAGACAGACAGAGAGACAGACAGATGGACAGACATACAGATGGACAGGCAGACGGACAGACAGACAGAGATACATACAGACAGACAGACGGACAGACAGGCAGACAGACAGATGGACAGATAGACGGACAGACAGACAGACGGACAGACAGACAGACAGACAGACGGACAGACAGACAGACAGACATACGGACGGACGGGACGGACGGACGGGACACGGACGGACGGACAGACAGACAGACAGACATCTCTCCTGAAAATGTGGCGGGTGGTGTGTGGGGGGGGGTGGGGAAGGGATGTGTGTGTGTGTGTGTGTGTGTCCTATCAGGATTCATATGAAAGGCTGCCTTGTCAGAACCTCTCACAGCTCAACCAAGATAGAGTGATTTTTTCAGGAGCTGTTGACCCTAACTCTGATCTCCCCTACACACACACACACACACACACAACCTCGGAGGGAGTGAGTAAATCACACTCACTGTCTGCTATATGTTTGGGTTGAACTTCTGAGTGCGGTGAAAGGACATAGGGAAGAGAGAGAGGGAGAACTAGAGAGAGGGAGATATATATATATATATATATATAGAGAGAGAGAGAGAGAGAGAGGGAGAACTAGAGAGAGGGAGAGATGAAGAAAGAGATTGAGAGAGAGAGAGGGAGAGATGAAGAATGAGAGAGAGATAGAGAGAGAGAGAGAGGAGAACTAGAGAGAGGGAGAGATGAAGAGATAGAGAGAGAGAGAGAGAGAGAGAGAGAGGGAGAACTAGAGAGAGGGAGAGATGAAGAAAGAGAGATAGAGAGATAGAGAGAGGGAGAACTAGAGAGAGGGAGAGATGAAGAAAGAGAGAGAGAGAGAGAGGGAGAACTAGAGAGAGGGAGAGATGAAGAAAGAGAGAGAGAGAGAGAGAGGGAGAACTAGAGAGAGGGAGAGATGAAGAAAGATGGCAAAGAAAGAGGGAGATGGGATGGAGCAGAGAGGAGAGGAAATTAAATCAGCCTGAACCCTCAGCCCTGCTCTTCTCTTCTCTCTCTCTCTATCTATCGTGCAAATGGAATTCCTCCTCTTGAATCTGCCTAAGCAGCTCTCTGAGACCGGCCTGGGGGAGAA
>NW_022262669.1:38334-43334 GCF_002021735.2 Oncorhynchus kisutch | reverse complement strand
ACACAATCATGAAGTGGAACGACATTTATTGGATATTTCAAACCTTTTTAACAAATCAAAAACTGAAAAATTGGGCGTGCAAAATTATTCAGCCCCTTAAGTTAATACTTTGTAGCGCCACCTTTTGCTGCGATTACAGCTGTAAGTCGCTTGGGGTATGTCTCTATCAGTTTTGCACATCGAGGAGACTGAAATTTTTTCCCATTCCTCCTTGCAAAACAGCTCGAGCTCAGGTGAGGTTGGATGGGAGAGCATTTGTGAACAGCAGTTTTCAGTTCTTTCCACAGATTCTCGATTGGATTCAGGTCTGGACTTTGACTTGGCCATTCTAACACCTGGATATGTTTATTTTTGAACCATTCCATTGTAGATTTTGCTTTATGTTTTGGATCATTGTCTTGTTGGAAGACAAATCTCCGTCCCAGTCTCAGGTCTTTTGCAGACTCCATCAGGTTTTCTTCCAGAATGGTCCTGTATTTGTCTCCATCCATCTTCCCATCAATTTTAACCATCTTCCCTGTCCCTGCTGAAGAAAAGCAGGCCCAAACCATGATGCTGCCACCACCATGTTTGACAGTGGGGATGGTGTGTTCAGGGTGATGATGAGCTGTGTTGCTTTTACGCCAAACATAACGTTTTGCATTGTTGCCAAAAAGTTCAATTTTGGTTTCATCTGACCAGAGCACCTTCTTCCACATGTTTGGTGTGTCTCGTGCCAAACTTTAAACAACACTTTTTATGGATATCTTTAAGAAATGGCTTTCTTCTTGCCACTCTTCCATAAAGGCCAGATTTGTGCAATATACGACTGATTGTTGTCCTATGGACAGAGTCTCCCACCTCAGCTGTAGATCTCTGCAGTTCATCCAGAGTGATCATGGGCCTCTTGGCTGCATCTCTGATCAGTCTTCTCCTTGTATGAGCTGAAAGTTTAGAGGGACAGCCAGGTCTTGGTAGATTTGCAGTGGTCTGATACTCTTTCCATTTCAATATTATCGCTTGCACAGTGCTCCTTGGGATGTTTAAAGCTTGGGAAATCTTTTTGTATCCAAATCCGGCTTTAAACTTCTTCACAACAGTATCTCGGACCTGCCTGGTGTGTTCCTTGTTCTTCACGATGCTCTCTACGCTTTTAATGGACCCTCTGAGACTATCACAGTGCAGGTGCATTTATACGGAGACTTGATTACACACAGGTGGATTGTATTCATCATCATTAGTCATTTAGGTCAACATTGGATCATTCAGAGATCCTCACTGAACTTCTGGAGAGAGTTTGCTGCACTGAAAGTAAAGGGGCAGAATAATTTTGCACGTCCAATTTTTCAGTTTTTGATTTGTTAAAAAAGTTTGAAATATCCAATAAATGTCGTTCCACTTCATGATTGTGTCCCACTTGTTGTGATTCTTCACAAAAAAATACAGTTTTATATCTTTATGTTTGAAGCCTGAAATGTGGCAAAAGGTCGCAAAGTTCGAGGGGGCCGAATACTTTCGCAAGGCACTGTATACCTATATATAATATACCTATATATGATATACCTATATATAATATACCTATATATAATATACCTATATATAATATACCTCTCTATATAATATACCTATATATATATACCTATATATAATATACCTATATATAATATACCTATATATAATATACCTATATATAATATACCTCTATATAATATACCTATATATAATATACCTATATATAATATACCTCTATATAATATACCTATATATAATATACCTCTCTCTATATAATATACCTATATATAATATACCTATATATAATATACCTATATATAATATACCTATATATAATATACCTCTATATAATATACCTATATATAATATACCTCTCTATATAATATACCTATATATAATATACCTATACATAATATACCTATATATAATATACCTATATATAATATACCTATATATAATATACCTCTCTCTATATAATATACCTATATATAATATACCTCTATATAAATACCTATATATAATATACCTCTCTATATAATATACCTATATATAATATACCTATATATAATATACCTATATATAATATACCTATATATAATATACCTATATATAATATACCTATATATAATATACCTATATATAATATACCTATATATAATATACCTATATATAATATACCTCTATATAATATACCTATATATAATATACCTATATATAATATACCTCTATATAATATACCTATATATAATATACCTCTCTCTATATAATATACCTATATATAATATACCTATATATAATATACCTATATATAATATACCTATATATAATATACCTCTATATAATATACCTATATATAATATACCTCTCTATATAATATACCTATATATAATATACCTATACATAATATACCTATATATAATATACCTATATATAATATACCTATATATAATATACCTCTCTCTATATAATATACCTATATATATATACCTCTATATAATATACCTATATATAATATACCTCTCTATATAATATACCTATATATAATATACCTATATATAATATACCTATATATAATATACCTCTATATAATATACCTATATTAATATACCTCTCTATATAATATACCTATATATAATATACCTATACATAATATACCTATATATAATATACCTATATATAATATACCTATATATAATATACCTATATATATATACCTATATATAATATACCTCTATATAATATACCTCTATATAATATACCTCTATATAATATACCTATATATAATATACCTCTCTCTATATAATATACCTATATATAATATACCTCTATATAATATACCTATATATAATATACCTATATATAATATACCTCTCTCTATATAATATACCTATATATAATATACCTATATATAATATACCTATATATAATATACCTATATATAATATCCCTTTATATAATATACCTCTCTCTATATAATATACCTCTATATAATATACCTATATATAATATACCTCTATATAATTACCTCTCTCTATATAATATACCTATATATAATATACCTCTCTCTATATAATATACCTATATATAATATACCTATATATAATATACCTATATATAATTACCTCTCTCTATATAATATACCTATATATAATATACCTCTCTCTATATAATATACCTACATATAATATACCTATCATAATATACCTATACATAATATACCTATATATAATATACCTATATATAATATACCTATATATAATATACCTACATATAATATACCTACATATAATTACCTCTCTCTATATAATATACCTATATATAATATACCTATATATAATATACCTATATATAATATACCTATATATAATATACCTCTCTATATAATATACCTATATATAATATACCTATTTATAATATACCTATATATAATATACCTATATATAATATACCTATATATAATATACCTATATATAATATACCTCTCTCTATATAATATACCTATATATAATATACCTATAATATAATATACCTATACATAATATACCTATACATAATATAACCTATATATAATATACCTATATATAATATACCTATATATAATATACCTATATATAATATACCTATATATAATATACCTATATATAATATACCTATATATAATATACCTATATATAATATACCTATATATAATATACCTATATATAATATACCTCTCTCTATATAATATACCTATATATAATATACCTCTATATAATATACCTATATATAATATACCTATATATAATATACCTATACATAATATACCTATACATAATATACCTATATAATATACTATATAATATACCTATATATAATATACCTATATATAATATACCTATATATAATATACCTATATATAATATACCTATATATAATATAATACCTATATATAATATACCTATATATAATATACCTCTCTCTATATAATATACCTATATATAATATACCTATATATAATATACCTATATATAATATACCTCTCTCTCCCCGTCAATGTCTTTTTCATACTTTATTTTCCTAACATGAGAAACCTGAGAGCAACTTTTATCTGATGTCTGTGGTAGTGTGTATATCAGCAGTCAGCACCCATCCTGTTCTCTCCATCCTCCTGTCTTCCCATCTCTCCCCAGAGGGGTATGCATGATCTATCAGATAATAATATATAGATGAAGATATTCTCTATATATAATGTGTTGTGGAATGTATAATAATATATCTATATATATATATATGTATATATGTGAACACTCTCCTGTCTGTCTCTCACACACTCTGAGCTTTTATCTCTTTCCTCGTGGTGTGTTGACATGAGACGATGTGTTAAAAGGCCAAGGAGGACAGGAGGCAGACGCAGGGCAATAACTGCTGCTAGAATAAAGTCTAAGTCAAACACAACTACAGACACACTCCTGTCTGCACTCACACATACACACAGACACACACCACTGCAAACTCAAAGACTAAGTCTTCAACTCCAGCGAGGTCTGGGTTTTGTTGACTAAGCTTCCCTCTCTCATTTACACTACAGGAGGGCTGGGGGTTCGATAGGACCACCACGAGGTCTGGGTGTTGATGACTAAGCTTCCCTCTCTCATTTACACTACAGGAGGGCTGGGGGTTTGATAGGACCACCACGAGGTCTGGGTGTTGTTGACTAAGCTTCCCTCTCTCATTTACACTACAGGAGGGCTGGGGGTTCGATAGGACCACCACGAGGTCTGGGTTTTGTTGACTAAACTTCCCTCTCTCATTTACACTAGAGGAGGGCTGGGGGTTCGATAGGACCACCACGAGGTCTGGGTGTTGTTGACTAAGCTTCCCTCTCTCATTTACACTACAGGAGGGCTGGGGGTTCGATAGGACACCACGAGGTCTGGGTGTTGTTGACTAAGCTTCCCTCTCTCATTTACACTACAGGAGGGCTGGGGGTTCGATAGGACCACCACGAGGTCTGGGTGTTGTTGACTAAG
>NW_022262669.1:20834-35834 GCF_002021735.2 Oncorhynchus kisutch | reverse complement strand
TTAGTTAGACATGTTAGAATATAGTTAAATTGACAATGTTAGAATAGAGTTAGTTTGACAATGTTAGAATAGAGTTAGTTTGACAATGTTAGAATAGAGTTAGTTTGACAATGTTATGACTATGTTAGTTTGACAATGTTAGAATAGAGTTAGTTTGACAATGTTATGTCTATGTTAGTTTGACAATGTTATGACTACGTTAGTTTGACAATGTTTGAATAGAGTTAGTTAGACATGTTAGAATAGAGTTAAATTGACATTGTTAGAATAGAGTTAGTTTGACAATGTTAGAATAGAGTTAGTTTGACAATGTTAGAATAGAGTTAGTTTGACAATGTTAAGATAGAGTTAATTAGACAATGTTAGGATAGAGTTAGTTTGACAATGTTAGGATAGAGTTAGTTTGACAATGTTAGAATAGAGTTAGTTTGACAATGTTATGACTATGTTAGTTTGACAATGTTATGACTATGTTAGTTTGACAATGTTATGACTATGTTAGTTTGACAATGTTAGAATAGAGTTAGTTTGACAATGTTAGAATAGAGTTAGTTAGACATGTTAGAATAGAGTTAAATTGACAATGTTAGAATAGAGTTAGTTTGACAATGTTAGAATAGAGTTAGTTTGACAATGTTAAGATAGAGTTAATTAGACAATGTTAGGATAGAGTTAGTTTGACAATGTTAGGATAGAGTTAGTTTGACAATGTTAGAATAGAGTTAGTTTGACAATGTTATGACTATGTTAGTTTGACAATGTTATGACTATGTTAGTTTGACAATGTTATGACTATGTTAGTTTGACAATGTTAGAATAGAGTTAGTTTGACAATGTTAGAATAGAGTTAGTTAGACATGTTAGAATAGAGTTAAATTGACAATGTTAGAATAGAGTTAGTTTGACAATGTTAGAATAGAGTTAGTTTGACAATGTTATGACTATGTTAGTTTGACAATGTTAGAATAGAGTTAGTTTGACAATGTTAGAATAGAGTTAGTTAGACATGTTAGAATATAGTTAAATTGACAATGTTAGAATAGAGTTAGTTTGACAATGTTAGAATAGAGTTAGTTTGACAATGTTAGAATAGAGTTAGTTTGACAATGTTATGACTATGTTAGTTTGACAATGTTAGAATAGAGCTAGTTTGACAATGTTAGAATAGAGTTAGTTTGACAATGTTATGACTATGTTAGTTTGACAATGTTAGAATAGAGTTAGTTTGACAATGTTATGACTATGTTAGTTTGACAATGTTATGACTACGTTAGTTTGACAATGTTTGAATAGAGTTAGTTAGACATGTTAGAATAGAGTTAAATTGACAATGTTAGAATAGAGTTAGTTTGACAATGTTAGAATAGAGTTAGTTTGACAATGTTAGAATAGAGTTAGTTTGACAATGTTAAGATAGAGTTAATTAGACAATGTTAGGATAGAGTTAGTTTGACAATGTTATGACTACGTTAGTATGACAATGTTATGACTATGTTAGTTTGACAATGTTAGAATAGAGTTAGTTTGACAATGTTAGAATAGAGTTAGTTTGACAATGTTAGAATAGAGTTAGTTTGACAATGTTAGAATAGAGTTAGTTTGACAATGTTATGACTATGTTAGTTTGACAATGTTATGACTATGTTAGTTTGACAATGTTATGACTATGTTAGTTTGACAATGTTAGAATAGAGTTAGTTTGACAATGTTAGAATAGAGTTAGTTAGACATGTTAGAATAGAGTTAAATTGACAATGTTAGAATAGAGTTAGTTTGACAATGTTAGAATAGAGTTAGTTTGACAATGTTATGACTATGTTAGTTTGACAATGTTAGAATAGAGTTAGTTTGACAATGTTAGAATAGAGTTAGTTAGACATGTTAGAATATAGTTAAATTGACAATGTTAGAATAGAGTTAGTTTGACAATGTTAGAATAGAGTTAGTTTGACAATGTTAGAATAGAGTTAGTTTGACAATGTTATGACTATGTTAGTTTGACAATGTTAGAATAGAGTTAGTTTGACAATGTTAGAATAGAGTTAGTTTGACAATGTTATGACTATGTTAGTTTGACAATGTTAGAATAGAGTTAGTTTGACAATGTTATGTCTATGTTAGTTTGACAATGTTATGACTACGTTAGTTTGACAATGTTTGAATAGAGTTAGTTAGACATGTTAGAATAGAGTTAAATTGACAATGTTAGAATAGAGTTAGTTTGACAATGTTAGAATAGAGTTAGTTTGACAATGTTAGAATAGAGTTAGTTTGACAATGTTAAGATAGAGTTAATTAGACAATGTTAGGATAGAGTTAGTTTGACAATGTTAGGATAGAGTTAGTTTGACAATGTTAGAATAGAGTTAGTTTGACAATGTTATGACTATGTTAGTTTGACAATGTTATGACTATGTTAGTTTGACAATGTTATGACTATGTTAGTTTGACAATGTTAGAATAGAGTTAGTTTGACAATGTTAGAATAGAGTTAGTTAGACATGTTAGAATAGAGTTAAATTGACAATGTTAGAATAGAGTTAGTTTGACAATGTTAGAATAGAGTTAGTTTGACAATGTTATGACTATGTTAGTTTGACAATGTTAGAATAGAGTTAGTTTGACAATGTTAGAATAGAGTTAGTTAGACATGTTAGAATATAGTTAAATTGACAATGTTAGAATAGAGTTAGTTTGACAATGTTAGAATAGAGTTAGTTTGACAATGTTAGAATAGAGTTAGTTTGACAATGTTATGACTATGTTAGTTTGACAATGTTAGAATAGAGTTAGTTTGACAATGTTAGAATAGAGTTAGTTTGACAATGTTATGACTATGTTAGTTTGACAATGTTAGAATAGAGTTAGTTTGACAATGTTATGACTATGTTAGTTTGACAATGTTATGACTACGTTAGTTTGACAATGTTTGAATAGAGTTAGTTAGACATGTTAGAATAGAGTTAAATTGACAATGTTAGAATAGAGTTAGTTTGACAATGTTAGAATAGAGTTAGTTTGACAATGTTAGAATAGAGTTAGTTTGACAATGTTAAGATAGAGTTAATTAGACAATGTTAGGATAGAGTTAGTTTGACAATGTTAGGATAGAGTTAGTTTGACAATGTTAGGATAGAGTTCGTTTGACGATGTTAGAATAGAGTTAGTTTGACAATGTTAAGATAGAGTTAGTTAGACAATGTTAGGATAGAGTTAGTTAGACATGTTAGAATAGAGTTAAATTGAC
The DNA here is from genome assembly GCF_002021735.2 of Oncorhynchus kisutch. Taxonomy (NCBI): domain Eukaryota; kingdom Metazoa; phylum Chordata; class Actinopteri; order Salmoniformes; family Salmonidae; genus Oncorhynchus; species Oncorhynchus kisutch. The sequence continues at coordinate 32,587 of NW_022262669.1, read as the reverse complement.
AATGTTAGGATAGAGTGTTAGGATAGAGTTAGTAGACAATGTTAGAATAGAGTTAGTAGACAATGTTAGAATAGAGTTAGTAGACAATGTTAGAATAGATTCAGTTAGATAATGTTAGAATAGAGTTAGTTAGATAATGTTAGGATAGAATGGTTAGATAATGTTAGGAAGTAATGGTTGTAATGGTTGTAATGGCTGTAATGGTTGTAATGATTGTAATGGTTGTAATGGTTGTAATGGTTGTAATGGTTGTAATGATTGTAATGGTTGTAATGGTTGTAATGGTTGTAATGATTGTAATGGTTGTAATGGTTGTAATGGTTGTAATGATTGTAATGGGTGTAATGATTGTAATGGTTGTAATGATTGTAATGGTTGTAATGGTTGTAATGATTGTAATGGTTGTAATGGTTGTAATGGTTGTAATGGTTGTAATGATTGTAATGGTTGTAATGGTTGTAATGATTGTAATGGTTGTAATGGTTGTTTCTCTAGTGATGCTCCAGTCTGAAGCTTATACGTCACTGTGTCTGTTGTTGACAACATCACAAGGACACGCTGGCTGGAATATTTGGCCGTGTGTGTGTGTGTGTGTTGGTGTGTGTGTGTGTTGGTGTGTGTGTGTGTGTTGGTGTGTGTGTGTGTGTGTGTGTGTGTGTGTGTGTGTGTGTGTTGGTGTGTGTGTGTGTGTGTTGGTGTGTGTGTGTGTGTGTGTGTGTGTGTGTGTGTGTGTGTGTGTGTGTGTGTGTGTGTGTGTGTGTGTGTTGGTGTGTGTGTGTGTGTGTTGGTGTGTGTTGGTGTGTGTGTTGGTGTGTGTGTTGGTGTGTGTGTGTGTGTGTGTGTTGGTGTGTGTGTGTTGGTGTGTGTGTGTGTGTTGGTGTGTGTGTGTGTGTGTTGGTGTGTGTCTGTGTGTGTTGGTGTGTGTGTGTGTGTGTGTGTGTTGGTGTGTGTGTGTGTGTTGGTGTGTGTGTGTGTGTGTTGGTGTGTGTGTGTGTGTGTGTGTGTGTGTGTGTGTGTGTGTTGGTGTGTGTGTGTGTTTGTTGGTGTGTGTGTTTGTTGGTGTGTGTTTTGTGTTTCATCCAGGTTGGGTGTAATGGGGTTTTAATGGGCAACCTGGCATCGGGCAGTAGACACACACACACGTACACACCTCCGCCTCCCCATCTGTCCCTCTTTAGGAGTACAGTTCACACATTCTCTCCTCTTCCTCTCTCCTCTTCCTCTCTTCTTTCTCTTTCTCTCTGTGTCTGTCTCCTCCAAGGTCACATCATCCTTCCAGTCTGTTTCACCCATTTCTCTCTCTCTCTCTCTCTCTCTCTCTCTCTCTCTCTCTCTCTCTCTCTCTCTCTCTCTCTCTCTCTCTCAATTCAATTCCATTCAATTCAAAGGCTTTATTGGCATTGGAAAACATGGTATGTTATCCCAGAGGTAATGACACTGTGGTGTTTCACCCAGTCCTCTCTCTAGGTATGTTATCCCAGAGGTAATGACACACTGTGGTGTTTCACCTAGTCCTCTCTCTCTCTAGGTATGTTATCCCAGAGGTAATGACACTGTGGTGTTTCACCCAGTCCTCTCTCTCTCTAGGTATGTTATCCCAGAGGTAATGAGACTGTGGTGTTTCACACAGTCCTCTCTCTCTCTAGGTACAGTGCCTTGCGAAAGTATTCGGCCCCCTTGAACTTTGCGACCTTTTGCCACATTTCAGGCTTCAAACATAAAGATATAAAACTGTATTTTTTTGTGAAGAATCAACAACAAGTGGGACACAATCATAAAGTGGAACGACATTTATTGGATATTTCAAACTTTTTTAACAAATCAAAAACTGAAAAATTGGGCGTGCAAAATTATTCAGCCCCTTTACTTTCAGTGCAGCAAACTCTCTCCAGAAATTCAGTGAGGATCTCTGAATGATCCAATGTTGACCTAAATGACTAATGATGATGAATACAATCCACCTGTGTGTAATCAAGTCTCCGTATAAATGCACCTGCACTGTGATAGTCTCAGAGGTCCGTTAAAAGCGCAGAGAGCATCATGAAGAACAAGGAACACACCAGGCAGGTCCGAGATACTGTTTTGAAGAAGTTTAAAGCCGGATTTGGATACAAAAAGATTTCCCGGGCTTTAAACATCCCAAGGAGCACTGTGCAAGCGATAATATTGAAATGGAAGGAGTATCAGACCACTGCAAATCTACCAAGACCTGGCCGTCCCTCTAAACTTTCAGCTCATACAAGGAGAAGACTGATCAGAGATGCAGCCAAGAGGCCCATGATCACTCTGGATGAACTGCAGAGATCTACAGCTGAGGTGGGAGACTCTGTCCATAGGACAACAATCAGTCGTATATTGCACAAATCTGGCCTTTATGGAAGAGTGGCAAGAAGAAAGCCATTTCTTAAAGATATCCATAAAAAGTGTCGTTTTAAGTTTGCCACAAGCCACCTGGGAGACACACCAAACATGTGGAAGAAGGTGCTCTGGTCAGATGAAACCAAAATTGAACTTTTTGGCAACAATGCAAAACGTTATGTTTGGCGTAAAAGCAACACAGCTCATCATCACCCTGAACACACCATCCCCACTGTCAAACATGGTGGTGGCAGCATCATGGTTTGGGCCTGCTTTTCTTCAGCAGGGACAGGGAAGATGGTTAAAATTGATGGGAAGATGGATGGAGACAAATACAGGACCATTCTGGAAGAAAACCTGATGGAGTCTGCAAAAGACCTGAGACTGGGACGGAGATTTGTCTTCCAACAAGACAATGATCCAAAACATAAAGCAAAATCTACAATGGAATGGTTCAAAAATAAACATATCCAGGTGTTAGAATGGCCAAGTCAAAGTCCAGACCTGAATCCAATCGAGAATCTGTGGAAAGAACTGAAAACTGCTGTTCACAAATGCTCTCCATCCAACCTTACTGAGCTCGAGCTGTTTTGCAAGGAGGAATGGGAAAAAAAATCAGTCTCTCGATGTGCAAAACTGATAGAGACATACCCCAAGTGACTTACAGCTGTAATCGCAGCAAAAGGTGGCGCTACAAAGTATTAACTTAAGGGGGCTGAATAATTTTGCACGCCCAATTTTTCAGTTTTTGATTTGTTAAAAAAGTTTGAAATATCCAATAAATGTCGTTCCACTTCATGATTGTGTCCCACTTGTTGTTGATTCTTCACAAAAAATACAGTTTTATATCTTTATGTTTGAAGCCTGAAATGTGGCTAAAGGTCGCAAAGTTCAAGGGGGCCGAATACTTTCGCAAAGCACTGTATGTTATCCCAGAGGTAATGACACTGTGGTGTTTCACCCAGTCCTCTCCTCTAGGTATGTTATCCCAGAGGTAATGACACTGTGGTGTTTCACCCAGTCCTCTCTCTCTCTAGGTATGTTATCCCAGAGGTCCAGAGGTCGGATGCTGGGTTGTATCAGTGTGTGGTCAGGAACAGGATGGGAGCCCTGTTACAGAGGAGAGCTGAGGTGCAGGTCGCCTGTAAGTACACACACACCTCTCCCTCTCTCTTTATCTCCCTCTCTCTTTATCTCTCTCTCTCTTTATCACTCTTTATCTCCCTCCCTTTATCTATCTCTCTGTCTCTCGCCCTCTCTCTCTCTGTGTCTCTCTCCCTCTCCCTCTCTCTCCCTCCCTCTCTCTCCATCTCCCTCTCTTTATCTCTCTTTCTCCATCTCCCTCTCATTATCTCCCTCTCTCTCTCTCTCCCTCTCTCCCTCTCTCTCCATCTCCCTCTCATTATCTCCCTCCCTCTCTCCCTCTCGACCTCTCTCCCTCTCTCTCTCACTCTCCATCTCCCTCTTTCTCTCTCTCTCTGTCTCTCTCTCTCTTTATCTCTCTCTCTCTCTCTCCCTCCCTCCCTCCCTCTCTCTCTCTCTCTTTCACTCTCTTTCTCTCCCTAATGTCCCTCGTTCTCTCTCTCTCTAGTCATGGGTAACTTTTCTGGTGAAGAGCAGCGTCGTACGGTCAGTGTTGGTCGAGCTGCGGTCCTGAACGCTCCAACCGTCAGCTGCTTCCCTAGACCGCAGGTCACCTGGTACAGAGACGGTCACAAGATAATCCCCAGCAACAGAATGTGAGTACCGCTGCTAACTTAAACCGCAATGTTCTAGTTAATGCTCAAATAATGGTCAAAACGCAACATTTTCAAATCGTCAGGTTAAAAAACAAATAACTCACTCGATGAAGAACCAGAGGTCAACACTTTATGGTTGGGGTCAAACCTCCTGCAGAGAGTGGTTGGGGTCAAACCTCCTGCAGGGAGTGGTTGGGGTCAAACCTCCTGCAGAGAGTGGTTGGGGTCAAACCTCCTGCAGGGAGTGGTTGGGGTCAAACCTCCTGCAGGGAGTGGTTGGGGTCAAACCTCCTGCAGGGAGTGGTTGGGGTCAAACCTCCTGCAGAGGTTGAAACACAGTGGATGTAACAGACGTTTCTTTGGTCTGAATGTGATTCAGTAACAACTTGTCAGTAGCAGGGGTTTGGGCCGTATCCACATTCTAACAGCAAGACAACATAACTTCACTGCAAGGCCAGACAACCCATACAGTTATACTACTATCTCAAAAGGCTACTCGCACCAGGAGGGAGTTGATGGTCTCTGCTTTAACCAAGAAGCTAGAGGGAGTTGATGGTCTCTGCTGTAACCAATGAGCTAGAGGGAGTTGATTGTCTCTGCTGTATTCAAGAAGCTGGAGTGGATTGATTGTCTCTGCTGTAACCAAGAAGCTAGAGGGGGTTGATTGTCTCTGCTGTAACCAAGAAGCTAGAGGGAGTTGATTGTCTCTGCTGTAACCAAGAAGCTAGAAGGAGTTGATTGTCTCTGCTGTAACCAAGAAGCTGGAGGGAGTTTTATTGTCTCTGCTGTAATCAAGAAGCTCTTAGCTTGTACGTCAGCCAACCAAATGCTTAGCTGGAGCCCTGAGCTGCATATCATTTATTATATAGTTAATAAACTTTTACCTCCGCTGTGATGGGACTTTATTCATTACAACAACTCTGATGCTAATCAACTGTACAAATAAAGTTGATCAAATGGATTTACACTGTAATGTTTTATTAAAAATTAAAATAGATTTACCTTTTTTTCTTGGACTTTTAGAATGATATAAAACACATCCTTCACTCTATCAAAACAAATAACTATGTAGAATTATATAAACCTTCACTCTGTCAAAACAAATAACTATGTAGAATTATATAAACCTTCACTCTGTCAAAACAAATAACTATGTAGAATTATATAAACCTTCACTCTGTCAAAACAAATAACTATGTAGAATTATATAAACCTTCACTCTGTCAAAACAAATAACTATGTAGAATTATATAAACCTTCACTCTGTCAAAACAAATAACTATGTAGAATTATATAAACCTTCACTCTATCAAAACAAATAACTATGTAGAATTATATAAACCTTCACTCTGTCAAAACAAATAACTATGTAGAATTATATAAACCTTCACTCTGTCAAAACAAATAACTATGTAGAATTATATAAACCTTCACTCTGTCAAAACAAATAACTATGTAGAATTATATAAACCTTCACTCTATCAAAACAAATAACTATGTAGAATTATATAAACCTTCACTCTATCAAAACAAATAACTATGTAGAATTATATAAACCTTCACTCTATCAAAACAAATAACTATGTAGAATTATATAAACCTTCACTCTATCAAAACAAATAACTATGTAGAATTATATAAACCTTCACTCTGTCAAAACAAATAACTATGTAGAATTATATAAACCTTCACTCTGTCAAAACAAATAACTATGTAGAATTATATAAACCTTCACTCTATCAAAACAAATAACTATGTAGAATTATATAAACCTTCACTCTGTCAAAACAAATAACTATGTAGAATTATATAAACCTTCACTCTATCAAAACAAATAACTATGTAGAATTATATAAACCTTCACTCTATCAAAACAAATAACTATGTAGAATTATATAAACCTTCACTCTATCAAAACAAATAACTATGTAGAATTATATAAACCTTCACTCTATCAAAACAAATAACTATGTAGAATTATATAAACCTTCACTCTATCAAAACAAATAACTATGTAGAATTATATAAACCTTCACTCTGTCAAAACAAATAACTATGTAGAATTATATAAACCTTCACTCTGTCAAAACAAATAACTATGTAGAATTATATAAACCTTCACTCTGTCAAAACAAATAACTATGTAGAATTATATAAACCTTCACTCTGTCAAAACAAATAACTATGTAGAATTATATAAACCTTCACTCTATCAAAACAAATAACTATGTAGAATTATATAAACCTTCACTCTATCAAAACAAATAACTATGTAGAATTATATAAACCTTCACTCTATCAAAACAAATAACTATGTAGAATTATATAAACCTTCACTCTATCAAAACAAATAACTATGTAGAATTATATAAACCTTCACTCTATCAAAACAAATAACTATGTAGAATTATATAAACCTTCACTCTATCAAAACAAATAACTATGTAGAATTATATAAACCTTCACTCTGTCAAAACAAATAACTATGTAGAATTATATAAACCTTCACTCTATCAAAACAAATAACTATGTAGAATTATATAAACCTTCACTCTATCAAAACAAATAACTATGTAGAATTATATAAACCTTCACTCTATCAAAACAAATAACTATGTAGAATTATATAAACCTTCACTCTATCAAAACAAATAAATATGTAGAATTATATAAACCTTCACTCTATCAAAACAAATAACTATGTAGAATTATATAAACCTTCACTCTGTCAAAACAAATAACTATGTAGAATTATATAAACCTTCACTCTATCAAAACAAATAACTATGTAGAATTATATAAACCTTCACTCTATCAAAACAAATAACTATGTAGAATTATATAAACCTTCACTCTATCAAAACAAATAACTATGTAGAATTATATAAACCTTCACTCTATCAAAACAAATAACTATGTAGAATTATATAAACCTTCACTCTGTCAAAACAAATAACTATGTAGAATTATATAAACCTTCACTCTGTCAAAACAAATAACTATGTAGAATTATATAAACCTTCACTCTATCAAAACAAATAACTATGTAGAATTATATAAACCTTCACTCTATCAAAACAAATAACTATGTAGAATTATATAAACCTTCACTCTATCAAAACAAATAACTATGTAGAATTATATAAACCTTCACTCTGTCAAAACAAATAACTATGTAGAATTATATAAACCTTCACTCTGTCAAAACAAATAACTATGTAGAATTATATAAACCTTCACTCTATCAAAACAAATAACTATGTAGAATTATATAAACCTTCACTCTATCAAAACAAATAACTATGTAGAATTATATAAACCTTCACTCTGTCAAAACAAATAACTATGTAGAATTATATAAACCTTCACTCTGTCAAAACAAATAACTATGTAGAATTATATAAACCTTCACTCTATCAAAACAAATAACTATGTAGAATTATATAAACCTTCACTCTATCAAAACAAATAACTATGTAGAATTATATAAACCTTCACTCTATCAAAACAAATAACTATGTAGAATTATATAAACCTTCACTCTATCAAAACAAATAACTATGTAGAATTATATAAACCTTCACTCTGTCAAAACAAATAACTATGTAGAATTATATAAACCTTCACTCTGTCAAAACAAATAACTATGTAGAATTATATAAACCTTCACTCTATCAAAACAAATAACTATGTAGAATTATATAAACCTTCACTCTGACAAAACAAATAACTATGTAGAATTATATAAACCTTCACTCTATCAAAACAAATAACTATGTAGAATTATATAAACCTTCACTCTATCAAAACAAATAACTATGTAGAATTATATTAAACACATCCTTCACTCTGTCATAACAAATAACTATGTAGAATTATATTAAACACATCCTTCACTCTATCAAAACAAATAACTATTGTCGTTCATTTTTTTAAATGTATATATTTCCATAAATATTTCTTCATGCAACTAATCCTTTACAATAGTATGTGCACTATTTGTAAAGAATGTATTTATCATTTATTTATCAAGAATTTATCATTTATTTAGAATTTATTTATATTTTATTTATAAAACATGTTTGCACACCTTGCAGGTTGATATGCATCTGATGTGTATGCTAAAGGGGATGACCAGCAATGTTCTCTAGTGGGTACTGATATGCTAAAGGGGATGACCAGCTATGTTCTCTAGTGGGTACTGATATGCTAGAGGGGATGACCAGCTATGTTCTCTAGTGGGTACTGATATGCTAAAGGGGATGACCAGCTATGTTCTCTAGTGGGTACTGATATGCTAAAGGGGATGACCAGCTATGTTCTCTAGTGGGTACTGATATGCTAAAGGGGATGACCAGCAATGTTCTCTAGTGGGTACTGATATGCTAAAGGGGATGACCAGCAATGTTCTCTAGTGGGTACTGATATGCTAAAGGGGATGACCAGCAATGTTCTCTAGTGGGTACTGATATGCTAAAGGGGATGACCAGCAATGTTCTCTAGTGGGTACTGATATGCTAAAGGGGATGACCAGCAATGTTCTCTAGCGGGTACTGATATGCTAAAGGGGATGACCAGCAATGTTCTCTAGTGGGTACTGATATGCTAAAGGGGATGACCAGCAATGTTCTCTAGCGGGTACTGATATGCTAAAGGGGATGACCAGCAATGTTCTCTAGTGGGTACTGATATGCTAAAGGGGATGACCAGCAATGTTCTCTAGTGGGTACTGATATGCTAAAGGGGATGACCAGCAATGTTCTCTAGTGGGTACTGATATGCTAAAGGGGATGACCAGCAATGTTCTCTAGCGGGTACTGATATGCTAAAGGGGATGACCAGCAATGTTCTCTAGCGGGTACTGATATGCTAAAGGGGATGACCAGCAATGTTCTCTAGCGGGTACTGATATGCTAAAGGGGATGACCAGCAATGTTCTCTAGCGGGTACTGATATGCTAAAGGGGATGACCAGCAATGTTCTCTAGCGGGTACTGATATGCTAAAGGGGATGACCAGCAATGTTCTCTAGCGGGTACTGATATGCTAAAGGAGATGACCAGCAATGTTCTCTAGTGGGTACTGATATGCTAAAGGGGATGACCAGCAATGTTCTCTAGTGGGTACTGATATGCTAAAGGGGATGACCAGCAATGTTCTCTAGTGGGTACTGATATGCTAAAGGGGATGACCAGCAATGTTCTCTAGTGGGTACTGATATGCTGATAGACCAGCAATGTTCTCTAGTGGGTACTGATATGCTGATAGACCAATGTTCTCTAGTGGGTACTGATATGCTGATAGACCAATGTTCTCTAGTGGGTACTGATATGCTGATAGACCAGCAATGTTCTCTAGTGGGTACTGATATGCTAAAGGGGATGACCAGCAATGTTCTCTAGCGGGTACTGATATGCTAAAGGGGATGACCAGCAATGTTCTCTAGCGGGTACTGATATGCTAAAGGAGATGACCAGCAATGTTCTCTAGTGGGTACTGATATGCTAAAGGGGATGACCAGCAATGTTCTCTAGTGGGTACTGATATGCTAAAGGGGATGACCAGCAATGTTCTCTAGTGGGTACTGATATGCTGATAGACCAGCAATGTTCTCTAGTGGGTACTGATATGCTGATAGACCAATGTTCTCTAGTGGGTACTGATATGCTGATAGACCAATGTTCTCTAGTGGGTACTGATATGCTGATAGACCAGCAATGTTCTCTAGTGGGTACTGATATGCTAAAACGTATGACCGGCAATGTTCTCTAGTGGGTACTGATATGCTGATAGACCAGCAATGTTCTCTAGTGGGTACTGATATGCTGATAGACCTGCAATGTTGTCTAGTGGGTACTGATGTGCTAAAAGATCAGCAATGTTGTCTAGTGGGTACTGATATGCTGATAGACCAGCTAGCGGGTACTGATATGCTGATAGACCAGCTAGCGGGTACTGAAATGCTGATAGACCAGCTAGCGGGTACTGATATGCTGATAGACCAATGTTCTCTAGTGGGTACTGATATGCTGATAGACCAGCAAGGTTCTCTAGCGGGTACTGATATTTTTTATTTATTTTTTATTTCACCTTTATTTAACCAGGTAGGCTAGTTGAGAACAAGTTCTCATTTACAATTGCGACCTGGCCAAGATAAAGCAAAGCAGTTCGACAGATAAAACGACACAGAGTTACACATGGAGTAAAAACAAACATACAGTCAATAATGCAGTATAAACAAGTCTATATACAATGTGAGCAAATGAGGTGAGAAGGGAGGTAAAGGCAAAAAAGGCCATGATGGCAAAGTAAATACAATATAGCAAGTAAAATACTGGAATGGTAGTTTTGCAATGGAAGAATGTGCAAAGTAGAAATAAAAAATAATGGGGTGCAAAGGAGCAAAATAAATAAATAAATAAAAATTAAATACAGTTGGGAAAGAGGTAGTTGTTTGGGCTAAATTATAGGTGGGCTATGTACAGGTGCAGTAATCTGTGAGCTGCTCTGACAGTTGGTGCTTAAAGCTAGTGAGGGAGATAAGTGTTTCCAGTTTCAGAGATTTTTGTAGTTCGTTCCAGTCATTGGCAGCAGAGAACTGGAAGGAGAGGCGGCCAAAGAAAGAATTGGTTTTGGGGGTGACTAGAGAGATATACCTGCTGGAGCGTGTGCTACAGGTGGGAGATGCTATGGTGACCAGCGAGCTGAGATGTGCTAAAAGGGATGACCGGCAATGTTCTCTAGTGGGTACTGATATGCTGATAGACCAGCAATGTTGTCTAGCGGGTACTGATATGCTAAAAGACCAGCAATGTTCTCTAGTGGGTACTGATATGCTAAAAGACCAGCAATGTTCTCTAGTGGGTACTGATATGCTGATAGACCAGCAATGTTCTCTAGTGGGTACTGATATGCTGATAGACCAGCAATGTTGTCTAGTGGGTACAGATATGCTGATAGACCAGCAATGTTGTCTAGTGGGTACTGATATGCTAAAAGATCAGCAATGTTGTCTAGTGGGTACTCATATGCAGGCAGTACTAGTGTTAATCAGGCAGTACTAGTGTTAACCAGGCAGTACTAGTGTTAATCAGGCAGTACTAGTGTTAATCAGGCAGTACTAGTGTTAACCAGGCAGTACTAGTGTTAACCAGGCAGTACTAGTGTTAACCAGGCAGTACTAGTGTTAATCAGGCAGTACTAGTGTTAACCAGACAGTACTAGTGTTAACCAGGCAGTACTAGTGTTAACCAGGCAGTACTAGTGTTAACCAGGCAGTACTAGTGTTAATCAGGCAGTACTAGTGTTAACCAGGCAGTACTAGTGTTAACCAGGCAGTACTAGTGTTAACCAGGCAGTACTAGTGTTAACCAGGCAGTACTAGTGTTAACCAGGCAGTACTATTGTTAACCAGGCAGTACTAGTGTTAACCAGGCAGTACTAGTGTTAATCAGCGGTCAAAATCTACAACTTCAAAACCCTCGACAGTCAATCAGAGACTAAAATCAGAAGCCATCTTCTCCATTGAAGCTGTTTTGTGATATTTTCTGTCTTGTGCTGTGTGTGTGTATGTGTGTGTGTGTGTGTGTGTGCTGTGTGTGTGTGTGTGTGTGTGTGTGTGTGTGCTGTGTGTGTGTGTGTGTGTGTGTGTGTGTGT
>NW_022262669.1:10834-15834 GCF_002021735.2 Oncorhynchus kisutch | reverse complement strand
TTGTCTTCTTGTTGTAGGAGGTGTTGTTGTCTTGTTGTAGGAGGTGTTCTCTGTCTTGTTGTAGGAGGTGTTGTCTGTCTTGTTGTAGGAGGTGTTGTCTGTCTTGTTTGTAGGAGGTGTTGTCTGTCTTGTTGTAGGAGGTGTTGTCTGTCTTGTTGTAGGAGGGTTCTCTGTCCTTGTTGTAGGAGGTGTTGTCTGTCTTGTTGTAGGAGGTGTTGTCTGTCTTGTTGTAGGAGGTGTTCCTCTGTCTTGTTGTAGGAGGTGTTGTCTGTCTTGTTGTAGGAGGTGTTGTCTGTCTTGTTGTAGGAGGTGTTCTCTGTCTTGTTGTAGGAGGTGTTGTCTGTCTTGTTGTAGGAGGTGTTCTCTGTCTTGTTGTAGGAGGTGTTCTCTGTCTTGTTGTAGGAGGTGTTGTCTGTCTTGTTGTAGGAGGTGTTGTCTGTCTTGTTGTAGGAGGTGTTCTCTGTCTTGTTGTAGGAGGTGTGTCCTGTCTTGTTGTAGGAGGTGTTGTCTGTCTTGTTGTAGGAGGTGTTCTCTGTCTTGTGTAGGAGTGTTCTCTCTTGTCCTTGTTGTAGGACGTGTGTCTGTCCTTGTTGTAGGAGGTGTTGTCTGTCTTGTTGTAGGAGGGTTGTCTGTCTTATTTTATCTTGCCAAATCCTTCTTCCTCTTCTTCCTTTAATCTCTTCTCTCTCTCTCAGTAACATAACTCTTCAACATTCCCTTTCTGGTTTCTCCCCACAATAAATCTCTCTCCTGTGTGTGTGTGTGTGTGTGTGTGTGTGTGTGTGTGTGTGTGTGTGTGTGTGTGTGTGTGTGTTTGTTTGCGTGTTCTCTTCCCCTGTCTCATCTAACTTCTGTCTGTCTGCTCTGCAACAGCTGTCTGGTCCCATCACTCTGACTCAGTGACAGAGAGAGGGGAGGGAGAGAGGGATCGTGCAAGAGAGAGAGAAGGGACAGAAAGGAGGGAGAGAGAGAGCGCAAGAGAGAGAGAGAGGAGGGATAGAGAGAGGAGGGAGAGAGAGGAGAGAGAGAGGAGGGAGAGAGAGAGAGAGAGGAAGAAGAGAGAGGAGGGAGAGAGAGGAGGGAGAGAGAGAGGAAGAGAGAGGAGGGAGAGAGAGGGAGGGGAGGAGGGAGATAGTCAACCGAGAAAGAGTTGACAGACAGTAAAGTGTGTGAGTTATCAGAGTGATAGAATGTCTTCTCATCTGTTAGATATTCTAATTATACAATAATCACACTATTAAATACCTGCCACACTGACGTCGATCAGTAACCTAGCTGCTTAACCTCGGGAAGTGAGAGAGGGGGAGTGAGACGGAGCGAGAGACAGAGACACAGAGAGAGAGAGAGAGAGACACAGAGAGAGAGAGAGAGAGAGAGAGAGAGAGAGACACAGAGAGAGAGAGAGAGAGAGAGAGAGAACACAGAGAAGAGAGAGAGAGAGAGAGACACAGAGAGAGAGAGAGAGAGAGAGACACAGAGAGAGAGAGAGAGAGAGAGACACAGAGAGAGAGAGAGAGAGAGAGAGAGAGAGAGAGAGAGAGAAAGGTCCATCCAGTGAGGCTTAACACAGGTCAGTTAGTGAGCTGAACACAGGTCAGTTAGTGAGGCTGAACACAGGTCAGTTAGTGAGGCTGAACACAGGTCAGTGAGGCTGAACACAGGTCAGTTAGAGAGGCTGAACACAGGTCAGTTAGTGAGGCTGAACACAGGTCAGTGAGGATGAACACAGGTCAGTCAGAGAGGCTGAACACAGGTCAGTTAGAGAGGCTGAACACAGGTCAGTGAGGATGAACACAGGTCAGTCAGAGAGGCTGAACACAGGTCAGTTAGAGAGGCTGAACACAGGTCAGTTAGTGAGGCTGAACACAGGTCAGTGAGGATGAACACAGGTCAGTCAGAGAGGCTGAACACAGGTCAGTTAGAGAGGCTGAACACAGGTCAGTTAGTGAGGCTGAACACAGGTCAGTCTGTGAGGCTGAACACAGGTCAGTTAGTGAGTCTGAACACAGGTCAGTTAGGGAGGCTGAACACAGGTCAGTTAGTGAGGCTGAACACAGGTCAGTGAGGCTGAACACAGGTCAGTCAGAGAGGCTGAACACAGGTCAGTTAGTGAGGCTGAACACAGGTCAGTGAGGATGAACACAGGTCAGTCAGAGAGGCTGAACACAGGTCAGTTAGAGAGGCTGAACACAGGTCAGTTAGTGAGGCTGAACACAGGTCAGTGAGGATGAACACAGGTCAGTCAGAGAGGCTGAACACAGGTCAGTTAGAGAGGCTGAACACAGGTCAGTTAGTGGAGGCTGAACACAGGTCAGTTAGTGAGGCTGAACACAGGTCAGTGAGGCTGAACACAGGTCAGTCAGAGAGGCTGAACACAGGTCAGTTAGAGAGGCTGAACACAGGTCAGTTAGAGAGGCTGAACACAGGTCAGTTAGTGAGGCTGAACACAGGTCAGTTAGTGAGGCTGAACACAGGTCAGTTAGTGAGGCCTGAACACAGGTCAGTCTGTGAGGCTGAACACAGGTCAGTTAGTGAGGCTGAACACAGGTCAGTTAGGGAGGCTGAACACAGGTCAGTTAGTGAGGCTGAACACAGGTCAGTGAGGCTGAACACAGGTCAGTCAGAGAGGCTGAACACAGGTCAGTTAGTGAGGCTGAACACAGGTCAGTGAGGATGAACACAGGTCAGTCAGAGAGGCTGAACACAGGTCAGTTAGAGAGGCTGAACACAGGTCAGTTAGTGAGGCTGAACACAGGTCAGTGAGGATGAACACAGGTCAGTCAGAGAGGCTGAACACAGGTCAGTTAGTCAGGCTGAACACAGGTCAGTTAGTGAGGCTGAACACAGGTCAGTTAGTGAGGCTGAACACAGGTCAGTGAGGCTGAACACAGGTCAGTTAGAGAGGCTGAACACAGGTCAGTTAGTGAGGCTGAACACAGGTCAGTGAGGATGAACACAGGTCAGTCAGAGAGGCTGAACACAGGTCAGTTAGAGAGGCTGAACACAGGTCAGTGAGGATGAACACAGGTCAGTCAGAGAGGCTGAACACAGGTCAGTTAGAGAGGCTGAACACAGGTCAGTTAGTGAGGCTGAACACAGGTCAGTGAGGATGAACACAGGTCAGTCAGAGAGGCTGAACACAGGTCAGTTAGAGAGGCTGAACACAGGTCAGTTAGTGAGGCTGAACACAGGTCAGTCTGTGAGGCTGAAACACAGGTCAGTTAGTGAGTCTGAACACAGGTCAGTTAGGGAGGCTGAACACAGGTCAGTTAGTGAGGCTGAACACAGGTCAGTGAGGCTGAACACAGGTCAGTCCAGAGAGGCTGAACACAGGTCAGTTAGTGAGGCTGAACACAGGTCAGTGAGGATGAACACAGGTCAGTCAGAGAGGCTGAACACAGGTCAGTTAGAGAGGCTGAACACAGGTCAGTTAGTGAGGCTGAACACAGGTCAGTGAGGATGAACACAGGTCAGTCAGAGAGGCTGAACACAGGTCAGTTAGTGAGGCTGAACACAGGTCAGTTAGTGAGGCTGAACACAGGTCAGTTAGTGAGGCTGAACACAGGTCAGTTAGTGAGGCTGAACACAGGTCAGTTAGTGAGGCTGAACACAGGTCAGTTAGTGAGGCTGAACACAGGTCAGTCAGAGAGGCTGAACACAGGTCAGTTAGAGAGGCTGAACACAGGTCAGTTAGAGAGGCTGAACACAGGTCAGTGAGGATGAACACAGGTCAGTCAGAGAGGCTGAACACAGGTCAGTTAGAGAGGCTGAACACAGGTCAGTTAGTGAGGCTGAACACAGGTCAGTGAGGATGAACACAGGTCAGTCAGAGAGGCTGAACACAGGTCAGTTAGTGAGGCTGAACACAGGTCAGTTAGTGAGGCTGAAACACAGGTCAGTTAGTGAGGCTGAACACAGGTCAGTTAGTGAGGCTGAACACAGGTCAGTTAGTGAGGCTGAACACAGGTCAGTTAGTGAGGCTGACACAGGTCAGTCAGAGAGGCTGAACACAGGTCAGTTAGAGAGGCTGAACACAGGTCCAGTTAGAGGGCTGAACACAGGTCAGTTAGAGAGGCTGAACACAGGTCAGTTAGTGAGGCTGAACACAGGTTAGTGAGGCTGAACACGGTCAGTTAGTGAGGCTGAACACAGGTCAGTTAGTGAGGCTGAACACAGGTCAGTGTTGTGTTGTTGTCTCTCACCTGCTGAATCGTACCTTAACACAGGACTTGCGGTGAGCAGACAACATGATCTGCGTCCCAATAATCTCTCCTTTCTCCTGAAACATGCCACTTTTTCACTTCCCTCCATTGATATGAAAGGAAACGACTTGTATGTTGGGAACTTCCTGCTGCCCATTCCGATGGAGAAATGACCTCCTACTTCGAAATGGAGAGATTAACGTGACGCTGTCAGTTGATAGGAGGAACGGTATCCCGGGAAACAGACCTTCCATCCCTCCGTTCCCTCCTCTCTTCCTCTCCCTTCCTCATCCTAGTTTAATTTCTCTCTCTGTTCCTCTCTCTTCCATCCCCCCTTGTGCTTAGATAAACAGTCTGTATCCTGACTCTCTCGCACACACACACACACACACACACACACACACACAGCATTTAGCCAGGAGGACAGTGACCCCCACCCCCCCAGAGTCCACATGAGGGCAGTTAGCCTGGCAGAGGAAAGACATATCAACACACAGTCCTCTTTGGGGTGTTTTTGAAGGACTTGTTGGCTGTCCACAACTCTACCTGGCTATAATTAGTTAGTCAGTTTGGACAGTGGGACTCTGTGTGTTTGTCAGTTTGGACAGTGGGACTCTGTGTGTTTGTCAGTTTGGACAGTGGGACTCTGTGTGTTAGTCAGTTTGGACAGTGGGACTCTGTGTGTTAGTCAGTTTGGACAGTGGGACTCTGTGTGTTAGTCAGTTTGGACAGTGGGACTCTGTGTGTTAGTCAGTTTGGACAGTGGGACTCTGTGTGTTAGTCAGTTTGGACAGTGGG
>NW_022262669.1:0-10734 GCF_002021735.2 Oncorhynchus kisutch | reverse complement strand
GAGAGAGAAGAGGGAGAGGGAGGGAAGGAGAGAGCGGGGAGGGAGAGAGAAAAGGGAGGGATTATTCAGACCCTTTACTCAGTACTTTGTTGAAGCACTCTTGGCATCGATTACAGCCTTGAGTATTCTTGTGTATGACGCTACAAGCTTGGCAAACTGTATTTGGGGAGTTTCTCCCATTCCTCTCTGCAGATCTTCTCAACCTCTGTCAGGTTGGATGGGAGCGTCGCTGCACAGCTATTTTCAAGTCTCTCCAGAGATTTTCAATCGAGTTCAAGTCCGGGCTCTGGCTGGGCCACACAAGGAATTCAGAGACTTGTCCCGAAGCCACTTCTGCGTTGTCCTTTGTCTGTGTGCTTAGGGTTGTTGTTCTGTTGGAAGGTGAACCTTCGCCCCAGTCTAAGGTCCTGAGTGCTCTGGAGCAGGTTTTCATCAATTATCTCTCTGTACTTTATTTTAATTGGAGCAGGTTTTCATCAAGGATTTCTCTGTACTTTGCTCCATTTATTTTTTGCCCCTGACTCCCCCAGTTCCTGCTGCTGCTGAAAAACAGCCGCCACAGCATGACGCTGCCGCCACCATGCTTCACCCTAGGGATGGTTCCAGGTTTCCTCCAGACGTGATGCTGCCGCCACCATGCTTCACCCTAGGGATGGTTCCAGGTTTCCTCCAGACGTGACTCTTGACATTCAGGCCAAAGAGTTCAATCTTGGTTTCATCAGACCAGAGAATCTTGTTTCTCATGGTCTGAGAGTCTTTTAGATTGCCTTTATGGCAAACTCCAAGTGAGGCTCTCATGTGCCTTTTACTGAGTGGCTTCCGTCTGTCCACTCTTCCATAAAGGCCTGATTGGTTGGAGTGCTGCAGAGATGGTTTGTCCTTCGGAAGGTTCTCCCATCTCCACAGAGGAACTCTAGAGCTCTGTGAGAGTGACCATCGAGTCCATGGTCACCTCCCTGACCAAGGCCTTCTCCCCGATTTCTCAGTTTGCCCGGGCAGCCAGCTCTAGGAAGAGTCTTAGTGGTTCCAAAATCTTCCATTTAAGAATGATGGAGGCCACTGTGTTCTTTGGGACCTTCAATGCTGCAGACATTTATTGTACCCTTCCCCAGATCTGTGCCTCAATACAATCCTGTCTCGGAGCTCTACGGACAATTCCTTCGACCCCATGGCTTGTTTTTTTTTGCTCTGACATGCACTGTCAACTGTGGGATCTTATATAGACAGGTGTGTGCCTTCTCAAATCATGTCCAATCAATTGAATTTGCCCACAGGTGGACTCCAATCAAGTTGTAGAACCATCTCAAGGATGATCAATGGAAACAGGATGCACATGAGCTCAGTTTAGAGTCTCATAGTAATGAGTCTGAATACTGATGGAAATAAGGTATTTTTGATATTTGTTTTTAATAAATTTGCAAACATTTCTAAAAAAAAACTGTATTCTCTTTGTCATTGTGGGATATTGTGTTGTATATTGCTGAGGGAAATGTGTTATTTAATCCATTTTAGAATAAGGCTTTATTGTAACAAAATGTGGAATAAGCCAGTGGAATAGAGTTCCATGTGGTGGCATGTCTTGTGGGGTATGGTATGGGTGTCCGAGCTGTGTGCC
This sequence comes from Oncorhynchus kisutch, assembly GCF_002021735.2. Lineage (NCBI taxonomy): Eukaryota > Metazoa > Chordata > Actinopteri > Salmoniformes > Salmonidae > Oncorhynchus > Oncorhynchus kisutch. Next base: position 9,119 of record NW_022262669.1, on the reverse strand, counting down.
AGTAGTTCAAACCAGACACCTCGGTGCATTCAACATGTCAATACCTCTCACAAATACAAGTAGTGATGAAGTCAATCTCTCTTCCACTTTTGAACCAGAAGAGATTGACATTCTTCTATATAATAGTGTAGAGAGATGGTTGATATAGGAGAACCAGGAGAGATTGATATTCATATTATTATTGATGGTTGATATAGGAGAACCAGGAGAGATTGATATACACATGATTCATTTTTGCTCCCCGTATCATTGTTAAGGACCAGCCGTGCCGCCCTGTTCAGAGTCAATAGCTCTGTATTTATTGTCTCCCCGTGTCATTTTTAAGGACCAGCCGTGCCGCCCTGTTCAGAGTCAATAGCTCTGTATTTATTGTCTCCCCGTGTCATTGTTAAGGACCAGCCGTGCCGCCCTGTTCAGAATCAATAGCTCTGTATTTATTGTCTCCCTGTGTCATTGTTAAGGACCAGCCGTGCCGCCCTGTTCAGAGTCAATAGCTCTGTATTTATTGTCTCCCTGTGTCATTTTTAAGGACCAGCCGTGCCGCCCTGTTCAGAGTCAATAGCTCTGTATTTATTCTATATAATATTCCTAGGTCCTTCTTTGTAGCACCTGACCACACGACTGAACAGTAGTCCAGGTGCGATAAAACCAGGGCTTTTAGGACCTGCCTTGTTGATAGTGTGTTAAGAAGGTAGAAACTAGGACCTGCCTTGTTGATAGTGTTGTAAGAATGCAGAAACAAGGGCCTGTAGGACCTACCTTGTTGATAGTGTTGTTAAGAAGGCAGAAACCAGGGCCTGTAGGACCTGCCTTGTTGATAGTGCTGTTAAGAAGGCTGAAACCAGGGCCTGTAGGACCTGCCTTGTTGATAGTGTTATTAAGAAGGTAGAAACTAGAGGCTGTAGGACCTGCCTTGTTGATAGTGTTGTTAAGAAGGTAGAAACTCGGGCCTGTAGGACCTGCCTTGTTGATAGTGTTGTTAAGAAGGCAGAGCAGTTGCTTTATCATGGGACAGACTTCTCCCCATCTTAGCTACTGTTGTATCAATATGTTTTCACCATGACAGTTACAATCCAGGGTTACTCCAAGCAGTTTAGTCATCTCAACTGCTCAATTCCACATTATTAAGTACAAGATTTAGTTGAGGTTTAGTGAATGTTTGTCCCAAATACAATGCTTTCGTGTTTTTGAAATATTTAAGATTAACTTATTCCTTGCCACTCACTCTGAAACGAACTGCTGATCTTTTTTTAAGTGTTGCAGTCATTTCAGTCGCTGTAGTAGCTGATGTGTTATAGTGTTGAGTCCATCCGCATACATAGACACACTGTCTTTACTCAAGCAAGTAGCATGTCATTAGTAAAGATTGAAAAAAAAATAAGGTGCCTAGACAGCTTGCCCTGGGGAATTCCTGATTCTACCTGGATTGTGTTGGATAGGCTTCCATTCTAGAACCCTCTGTGTTCTGTTAGACAGGTAACTCTTTATCCACATATAGCAGGGGGTGTAAAGCCACAACAAGTTTTTTCCAGCAGCAGACTATGATCGATAATGTGTGTTTGTCCCATATCAATATAAACTTCTCAAGGATGCTCAATATTCAGCCCCCGGCTTGTCTAAACTGCTTCCTTATTGACACACACACACACACATATCCTTGTGGACATATCCTTGTAGGTAGCAACCACACTAATCTCCTCAATATTCAATATACAGAATATAGAGTACACAATCTCTCTGTCTCAATATACAGAATATAGAGTACACAATCTCTCTGTCTCAATATACAGAATATAGAGTACACAATCTCTCTGTCTCACTATTCAATATACAGAATATAGAGTACACAATCTCTCTGTCTCATATACAGAATATAGAGTACACAATCTCTCTGTCTCAATATACAGAATATAGAGTACACAATCTCTCTGTCTCAATATACAGAATATAGAGTACACAATCTCTCTGTCTCACTATTCAATATACAGAATATAGAGTACACAATCTCTCTGTCTCAATATACAGAATATAGAGTACACAATCTCTCTGTCTCAATATACAGAATATAGAGTACACAATCTCTCTGCCTCATAAAGTGTCTGTGTGTGTGTGTGTGCGTGTGTGTGTGCGTGCGTGCGTGTGTGTGTGTGTGCGTGTGTCTGCGGGTGTGTGTGTGTGTGTGCGTGTGTGTCTGCGGGTGTGTGTGTGTGTATTGATTGTTCCTGGTGTGTCAGAGAATGAGCATCAGAGGATGGAGTCAACAACATGCAGAGATCAGATGAGAGGAAAGGGACTCATTCATCAGCTTGTTTTGGCTGGACGTTGTGCGGACGTTGTGCGGACGTTGTGCGGACGTTGTGCGGACGTTTTGTTTATGTTGTGTGGATGTTGGGTGGACGTTGTGTGGACGTTTTGTTTATGTTGTGTGGATGTTGGGTGGACGTTGTGTGGACGTTGTGCGAACGTTGTGCGGACGTTGTGCGGACGTTTTGTTTATGTTGGGTGGACGTTGTGTGGACGTTTTGTTATGTTGTGTGGATGTTGGGTGGACGTTGTGCGGACGTTGTGCGGACGTTGTGCGGACGTTTTGTTTATGTTGTGTGGATGTTGGGTGGACATTGTGTGGACGTTTTGTTTATGTTGTGTGGATGTTGGGTGGACGTTGTGTGGACGTTGTGTGGACGTTTTGTTTATGTTGTGTGGATGTTGTGGTGGACGTTGTGTGGACGTTGTGTTTACATTCTCCATGTGCTGAAATGATATTGTGGAGAAACTGAAATCCCTGTCTGGTTTTATGTCTCTCCTACAGAGCCATGTCGTTGGACAATCAGCTCTGAAATCCCTGTCTGGTTTTATGTCTCTCCTACAGAGCCATGTCGGACAATCAGCTGGTTGTCTTGTCGGCCAGGACGGCTGACGCGGGGCGGTACTACGTACAGGCGGTCAACGGGCTGACCGGACAGAACCACACCTCTCCCTCTGTCTACCTCAGCATGGCTGGTAAGACAAGTCATGTATACAATCTGTATATACACAGGTAGACTATACCTCCCACTATACTGTATATACACAGGTAGACTATACCTCTACTATACTGTATATACACAGGTAGACTATACCTCCACTATACTGTATATACACAGGTAGACTATCCCTCCACTATACTGTATATACACAGGTAGACTATACCTCCACTGTACTGTATATACACAGGTAGACTATACCTCCACTATACTGTATATACACAGGTAGACTATACCTCTACTGTACTGTATATACACAGGTAGACTATACCTCCACTATACTGTATATACACAGGTAGACTATCCCTCCACTATACTGTATATACACAGGTAGACTATACCTCCACTATACTGTATATACACAGGTAGACTATACCTCCACTATACTGTATATACACAGGTAGACTATACCTCTACGATACTGTATATACACAGGTAGACTACACCTCCACTATACTGTATATACACAGGTAGACTATACCTCCACTATACTGTATATACACAGGTAGACTATCCCTCCACTATACTGTATATACAAGGTAGACTACACCTCCACTATACTGTCCTCTATACCTCCACTATACTGTATATACACAGGTAGACTATACCTCTACTATACTGTATATACACAGGTAGACTATACCTCCACTATACTGTATATACACAGGTAGACTATACCTCCACTATACTGTATATACACAGGTAGACTAACCTCTACGATACTGTATATACACAGGTAGACTACACCTCCACTATACTGTATATACACAGGTAGACTATACCTCCACTATACTGTATATACACAGGTAGACTATCCCTCCACTATACTGTATATACACAGGTAGACTACACCTCCACTATACTGTCCTCTATACCTCCACTATACTGTATATACACAGGTAGACTATACCTCTACTATACTGTATATACACAGGTAGACTATACCTCACTATACTGTATATACACAGGTAGACTATACCTCCACTATACTGTATATACACAGGTAGACTATACCTCTACGATACTGTATATACACAGGTAGACTACACCTCACTATACTGTATAATACACAGGTAGACTATACCTCCACTATACTGTATATACACAGGTAGACTATACCTCCACTATACTGTATATACACAGGTAGACTATACCTCCACTATACTGTATATACACAGGTAGACTATACCTCCACTATACTGTATATACACAGGTAGACTATACCTCCACTATACTGTATATACACAGGTAGACTATACCTCTACTATACTGTATATACACAGGTAGACTATACCTCCACTATACTGTCCTCTAGACCTCCACTATACTGTCCTCTATACCTCCACTATACTGTCCTCTAGACCACCACTATACTGTCCTCTATACTGTCCTCTAGACCTCCACTATACTGTCCTCTATACTGTCCTCTAGACCTCCACTATACTGTCCTCTACACCACCACTATACTGTCCTCTATACTGTCCTCTAGACCTCCACTATACTGTCCTCTATACTGTCCTCTAGACCTCCACTATACTGTCCTCTATACTGTCCTCTAGACCTCCACTTACTGTCCTCTATACCTCCACTATACTGTCCTCTATACTGTCCTCTATACCTCCACTATACTGTCCTCTATACTGTCCTCTATACCTCCACTATACTGTCCTCTATACCTCTACTATACTGTCCTCTATACCTCTACTATACTGTCCTCTACACCACCACTATACTGTCCTCTAGACCTCCACTATACTGTCCTCTAGACCTCCACTATACTGTCCTCTATACCTCCACTATACTGTCCTCTATACCTCCTCTATACTGTCCTCTACACCTCCACTATACTGTCCTCTAGACCTCCACTATAATGTCCTCTATACCTCTATATACTGTCCTCTATACCTCCACTATACTGTCCTCTATACTGTCCTCTATACCACCACTATACTGTCCTCTATACCTCCACTATACTGTCCTCTATACTGTCCTCTATACCACCACTATACTGTCCTCTATACTGTCCTCTAGACCTCCACTATACTGTCCTCTATACAGCCACTATACTGTCCTCTATACCTCCACTATACTGTCCTCTATACTGTCCTCTATACTGTCCTTATACCTCCACTATACTGTCCTCATACTGTCCTCTATACTGTCCTCTATACCACCACTATACTGTCCTCTATACCTCCACTATACTGTCCTCTATACTGTCCTCTATACCTCCACTATATGTCCCTATACTGTCTCTATACCTCCACTATACTGTCCTCTATACCTCTACTATACTGTCCTCTATACCTCTACTATACTGTCCTCTACACCACCACTATACTGTCCTCTAGACCTCCACTATACTGTCCTCTAGACCCTCCACTATACTGTCCTCTATACCTCCACTATACTGTCCTCTATACTGTCCTCTATACCTCCACTATACTGTCCTCTATACTGTCCTCTATACTGTCCTCTAGACCTCCACTATACTGTCCTCTAGACCTCCACTATACTGTCCTCTACACTCCACTATACTGTCCTCTAGACCTCCACTATATGTCCTCTACACCTCCACTATACTGTCCTCTATACTGTCCTCTATACCTCCACTATACTGTCCTCTACACCTCCATATACTGTCTCTAGACCTCCACTATACTGTCCTCTATACCTCCACTATACTGTCCTCTAGACCTCCACTATACTGTCCTCTACACCTCCACTATAGTCCTCTATACTGTCCTCTATACCTCCACTATACTGTCCTCTACACCTCCACCTAACTGTCCTCTATACCTCCACTATACTGTCCTTCCACCTCCACTATACTGTCCTCTAGACCTCCACTATACTGTCCTCTACACCTCCACTATACTGTCCTCTATACTGTCCTATATCTGTCCTCTATACTGTCCTCTATACCTCCACTATGCTGTCCTTACACTGTCCTCTATACTGTCCTCTAACCTCCACTATACTGTCCTCTATACTGTCCTCTATACCACCACTATACTGTCCTCTATACCTCCACTATACTGTCCTCTATACTGTCCTCTATAACACCACTATACTGTCCTCTATACTGTCCTCTAGACCTCCACTATACTGTCCTCTATACAGCCACTATACTGTCCTCTATACCTCCACTATACTGTCCTCTATACTGTCCTCTATACCTCCACTATACTGTCTCTTAACGTCCTCTATACTGTCCTCTAGACCTCCACTATACTGTCCTCTACACCTCCACTATACTGTCCTCTATACTGTCCTCTATACCTCCACTATACTGTCCTCTATACCTCCACTATACTGTCCTCTATACTCTCCTCTAGACCTCCACTATACTTCCTCTACACCTCCACTATACTGTCCTCTATACTGTCCTCTATACCTCCACTATACTGTCCTCTATACTGTCCTCTATACCTCTACTATACTGTCCTCTACACCTCCACTATACTGTCTCTAGACCTCCACTATACTGTCCTCTACACCTCCACTATACTGTCCTCTATACTGTCCTCTATACCTCCCACTATACTGTCCTCTAGACCTCCACTATACTGTCCTCTATACCTCCACTATACTGTCCTCTATACTGTCCTCTAGACCTCCACTATACTGTCCTCTATACTGTCCTCTAGACCTCCACTATACTGTCCTCTAGACCTCCACTATACTGTCCTCTATACCTCCACTATACTGTCCTCTATACCTCCACTATACTGTCCTCTATACCTCCACTATACTGTCCTCTATACCTCCACTATACTGTCCTCTGGACCTCCACTATACTGTCCTCTATACTGTCTATATACTCTACTATACTGTCCTCTACAACACCCACTATACTGTCCTCTACACCACACTATACTGTCCTCTACACCTCCACTATACTGTTCCTACACCTCCACTATTACTGTCCTCTACACCTCCACTATACTGTCCTCTATACTGTCCTCTAGACCTCCACTATACTGTCCTCTAGACCTCCACTATACTGTCCTCTAGACCTCCACTATACTGTCCTCCTACACACCACCACTATACTGTCCTCTATACCTCCACTATACTGTCCTCTACACCTCCACTATACTGTCCTCTATACTCCACTATACTGTCCTCTAGACCTCTACTATACTGTCCTCTAGACCTCCACTATACTGTCCTCTATACCACCACTATATTGTCCTCTAGACCTCACTATACTGTCCTCTATACTGTCCTCTATACCTCTACTATACTGTCCTCTACACCTCCACTATACTGTCCTCTACACCTCCACTATACTGTCCTCTAACCTCCACTATACTGTCCTCTATACCTCCACTATACTGTCCTCTATACCTCCACTATACTGTCCTCTACACCTCCACCTAACTGTCTCTATACCTCCACTATACTGTCCTCTATACCCCACTATACTGTCCTCTATACTGTCCTCTATACCTCCACTATACTGTCCTCTAGACCTCCACTATACTGTCCTCTACACCTCCACTATACTGTCCTCTAGACCTCCAATATACTGTCCTCTACACCTCCACTATACTGTCCTCTATACTGTCCTCTATACCTTTCACTACTATACTGTCCTCTACACCTCCACTATACTGTCCTCTAGACCTCCACTATACTGTCCTCTACACCTCCACTATACGTCTTAGACCTCCACTTACTGTCCTCTATACTGTCCTCTAGACCTCCACTATACTGTCCTCTATACTGTCCTCTATACCTCCACTATACTGTCCTCTACACCTCCACTATACTGTCCTCTAGACCTCCAATATACTGTCCTCTATACTGTCCTCTATACTGTCCTCTATACCTCCACTATACTGTCCTCTAGACCTCCACTATACTGTCCTTATACCTCCACTATACTGTCCTCTAGACCTCCACTATACTGTCCTCTACACTGTCCTCTATACCTCCACTATACTGTCCTCTATACTGTCCTCTATACCTCCACTATACTGTCCTCTAGACCTCCACTATACTGTCCTCTATACTGTCCTCTATACCTCCACTATACTGTCCTCTATACTGTCCTCTATACCTCCACTATACTGTCCTCTAGACCTCCACTATACTGTCCTCTATACCTCCACTATACTGTCCTCTATACTGTCCTCTAGACCTCCACTATACTGTCCTCTACACAACACCACTATACTGTATATACCTCTACTTACTGTCCTCTATACCTCCACTATACTGTCCTCTATACTGGCCTCTATACCTCCACTATACTATCCTACACCTCCACTATACTGTCCTCTACACCTCCACTATACTGTCCTCTACACTCCACTATACTGTCTCTACACCTCCACTATACTGTCCTCTATACCTCCACTATAACTGTCCTCTAGACCTCCACTATACTGTCCTCTATACCTCTACTATACTGTCTTCTAGACCTCCACTATACTGTCCACTATACTGTACTCTATACCAGCACTATACTGTCCTCTATACTGTCCTCTAGACCTCCACTATACTGTCCTCTACACCACCACTATACTGTCCTCTATACCTCTACTATACTGTCCTCTATACCTCCACTATACTGTCCTCTAACATCCACTATACTGTCCTCTATACCTCTACTATACTGTCTCTATACCTCCACTATACTGGTCCCCCTCCCACCCACTATACTGTCTTCTAGACCTCCACTATACTGTCCAAATATACTGTCCTCTATACTCCTCCACACTATACTGTCCTCTACACCTCCACAAAACTTCCTCTATACCTCCACTATACTGTCCTCTATACCTCCACTATACTGTCCTCTATACTGTCCTCTATACCTCCACTATACTGTCCTCTATACCTCCACTATACTGTCCTCTATACCTCCACTATACTGTCCTCTAGACTCCACTATACTGTCCTCTATACTGTCCTCTATACCTCCACTATACTGTCCTCTACACCTCCACTATTACTGTCCTCTATACCTCCTCTATACTGTCCTCTATTCCTCCTCTATACTGTCCTCTATCCCTCCACTATACTGTCCTCTATACCTCCACTAGACTGTCCTCTACAACCTCCACTATACTGTCCTCTCTATAC
>NW_022262668.1:55000-68069 GCF_002021735.2 Oncorhynchus kisutch | reverse complement strand
GAGCGGGGAGGGAGGGGAAAAGGGAGGGATTATTCAGACCCTTTACTCAGTACTTTGTTGAAGCACTCTTGGCATCGATTACAGCCTTGAGTATTCTTGTGTATGACGCTACAAGCTTGGCAAACCTGTATTTGGGGAGTTTCTCCCATTCCTCTCTGCAGATCTTCTCAACCTCTGTCAGGTTGGATGGGGAGCGTCGCTGCACAGCTATTTTCAAGTCTCTCCAGAGATTTTCAATCGAGTTCAAGTCCGGGCTCTGGCTGGGCCACACAAGGACATTCAGAGACTTGTCCCGAAGCCACTTCTGCGTTGTCCTTTGTCTGTGTGCTTAGGGTTGTTGTTCTGTTGGAAGGTGAACCTTCGCCCCAGTCTAAGGTCCTGAGTGCTCTGGAGCAGGTTTTCATCAATTATCTCTCTGTACTTTATTTTAATTGGAGCAGGTTTTCATCAAGGATTTCTCTGTACTTTGCTCCATTTATTTTTTGCCCCTGACTCCCCAGTTCCTGCTGCTGCTGAAAAACAGCCGCACAGCATGACGCTGCCGCCACCATGCTTCACCCTAGGGATGGTTCCAGGTTTCCTCCAGACGTGATGCTGCCGCCACCATGCTTCACCCTAGGGATGGTTCCAGGTTTCCTCCAGACGTGACTCTTGACATTCAGGCCAAAGAGTTCAATCTTGGTTTCATCAGACCAGAGAATCTTGTTTCTCATGGTCTGAGAGTCTTTAGATGCCTTTATGGCAAACTCCAAGTGAGGCTCTCATGTGCCTTTTACTGAGTGGCTTCCGTCTGTCCACTCTTCCATAAAGGCCTGATTGGTGGAGTGCTGCAGAGATGGTTGTCCTTCTGGAAGGTTCTCCCATCTCCACAGAGGAACTCTAGAGCTCTGTGAGAGTGACCATCGAGTCCATGGTCACCTCCCTGACCAAGGCCCTTCTCCCCGATTTCTCAGTTTGCCCGGGCAGCCAGCTCTAGGAAGAGTCTTAGTGGTTCCAAACATCTTCCATTTAAGAATGATGGAGGCCACTGTGTTCTTTGGGACCTTCAATGCTGCAGACATTTATTGTACCCTTCCCCAGATCTGTGCCTCAATACAATCCTGTCTCGGAGCTCTACGGACAATTCCTTCGACCCCATGGCTTGTTTTTTTTTGCTCTGACATGCACTGTCAACTGTGGGATCTTATATAGACAGGTGTGGTGCCTTCTCAAATCATGTCCAATCAATTGAATTTGCCACAGGTGGACTGCCAATCAAGTTGTTAGAACCAGCTCAAGGATGATCAATGGAAACAGGATGCACATGAGCTCAGTTTAGAGTCTCATAGTAATGAGTCTGAATACTGATGGAAATAAGGTATTTTTGATATTTGTTTTTAATAAATTTTGCAAACATTTCTAAAAAAAAACTGTATTCTCTTTGTCATTGTGGGATATTGTGTGTATATTGCTGAGGGAAATGTGTTATTTAATCCATTTTAGAATAAGGCTTTATTGTAACAAAATGTGGAATAAGCCAGTGGAATAGAGTTCCATGTGGTGGCATGTCTTGTGGGGTATGGTATGGGTGTCCGAGCTGTGTGCCAGTAGTTCAAACAGACACCTCGGTGCATTCAACATGTCAATACCTCTCACAAATACAAGTAGTGATGAAGTCAATCTCTCTTCCACTTTGAACCAGAAGAGATTGACATTCTTCTATATAATAGTGTAGAGAGATGGTTGATATAGGAGAACCAGGAGAGATTGATATTCATATTATTATTGATGGTTGATATAGGAGAACCAGGAGAGATTGATATACACATGATTCATTTTTGCTCCCCGTATCATTGTTAAGGACCAGCCGTGCCGCCCTGTTCAGAGTCAATAGCTCTGTATTTATTGTCTCCCCGTGTCATTTTTAAGGACCAGCCGTGCCGCCCTGTTCAGAGTCAATAGCTCTGTATTTATTGTCTCCCGTGTCATTGTTAAGGACCAGCCGTGCCGCCCTGTTCAGAATCAATAGCTCTGTATTTATTGTCTCCCTGTGTCATTGTTAAGGACCAGCCGTGCCGCCCTGTTCAGAGTCAATAGCTCTGTATTTATTGTCTCCCTGTGTCATTTTTAAGGACCAGCCGTGCCGCCCTGTTCAGAGTCAATAGCTCTGTATTTATTCTATATAATATTCCTAGGTCCTTCTTTGTAGCACCTGACCACACGACTGAACAGTAGTCCAGGTGCGATAAAACCAGGGCTTTTAGGACCTGCCTTGTTGATAGTGTTGTTAAGAAGGTAGAAACCAGGACCTCCTTGTTGATAGTGTTTTGTAAGGAATGCAGAAACAAGGGCCTGTAGGACCTACCTTGTTGATAGTGTTGTTAAGAAGGCAGAAACCAGGGCCTGTAGGACCTGCCTTGTTGATAGTGCTGTTAAGAGGGCCTGGAAAACCAGGGCCGTAGGACCTGCCTGTGTGATATGTTATTAAGAAGGTAGAAACTAGCAGGCTGTAGGACCTGCCTTGTTGATAGTGTGTTAAGAAGGTTAGAAACTAGGCCTGTAGGACCTGCCTTGTTGATAGTGTTGTTAAGAAGGCAGAGCAGTGCTTTATCATGGACAGAACTTCTCCCCCATCTTAGCTTACTGGTTGTATCAGATATGTTTTCACCATGACAGTTTACAATCCAGGTTACTCCAAGCAGTTTTAGTCATTCTCAACTTGCTCAATTTCCACATTATTAAGTACAAGATTTAGTTGAGGTTTAGTGAATGTTTTGTCCCAAATACAATGCTTTTCGTTTTTGAAATATTTAAGATTAACTTATTCCTTGCCACTCACTCTGAAACGAACTGCTGAATCTTTTTAAGTGTTGCAGTCATTTCAGTCGCTGTAGTAGCGTGATTGGTTATAGTGTTGAGTCATCCGCATACATAGACACACTGTCTTTACTCAAAGGCAAGTAGCATGTTCATAGTAAAGATTGAAAAAAAAATAAGGTGCCTAGACAGCTGCCCTGGGGGAATTCCTGATTCTACCTGGATTGTGTTGGATAGGCTTCCATTCTAGAACCCTCTGTGTTCTGTTAGACAGGTAACTCTTTATCCACAATATAGCAGGGGGTTGTAAAGCCACAACAAGTTTTTTCCAGCAGCAGACTATGATCGATAATGTGTGTTTGTCCCATATCAATATAAACTTCTCAAGGATGCTCAATATTCAGCCCCCGGCTTGTCTAAACTGCTTCCTTATTGACACACACACACACACACATATCCTTGTGGACATATCCTTGTAGGTAGCAACCACACTAATCTCCTCAATATTCAATATACAGAATATAGAGTACACAATCTCTCTGTCTCAATATACAGAATATAGAGTACACAATCTCTCTGTCTCAATATACAGAATATAGAGTACACAATCTCTCTGTCTCACTATTCAATATACAGAATATAGAGTACACAATCTCTCTGTCTCAATATACAGAATATAGAGTACAACAATCTCTCTGTCTCAATATACAGAATATAGAGTACACAATCTCTCTGTCTCAATATACAGAATATAGAGTACACAATCTCTCTGTCTCACTATTCAATATACAGAATATAGAGTACACAATCTCTCTGTCTCAATATACAGAATATAGAGTACACAATCTCTCTGTCTCAATATACAGAATATAGAGTACACAATCTCTCTGCCTCATAAAGTGTCTGTGTGTGTGTGTGTGCGTGTGTGTGTGCGTGCGTGCGTGTGTGTGTGTGTGCGTGTGTCTGCGGGTGTGTGTGTGTGTGCGTGTGTGTCTGCGGGTGTGTGTGTGTGTATTGATTGTTCCTGGTGTGTCAGAGAATGAGCATCAGAGGATGGAAGTCAACAACATGCAGAGATCAGATGAGAGGAAAGGGACTCATTCATCAGCTTGTTTTGGCTGGACGTTGTGCGGACGTTGTGCGGACGTTGTGCGGACGTTGTGCGGACGTTTTGTTTATGTTGTGTGGATGTTGGGTGGACGTTGTGTGGACGTTTTGTTTATGTTGTGTGGATGTTGGGTGGACGTTGTGTGGACGTTGTGCGAACGTTGTGCGGACGTTGTGCGGACGTTTTGTTTATGTTGGGTGGACGTTGTGTGGACGTTTTGTTTATGTTGTGTGGATGTTGGGTGGACGTTGTGCGGACGTTGTGCGGACGTTGTGCGGACGTTTTGTTTATGTTGTGTGGATGTTGGGTGGACATTGTGTGGACGTTTTGTTTATGTTGTGTGGATGTTGGGTGGACGTTGTGTGGACGTTGTGTGGACGTTTTGTTTATGTTGTGTGGATGTTGGGTGGACGTTGTGTGGACGTTGTGTTTACATTCTCCATGTGCTGAAATGATATTGTGGAGAAACTGAAATCCCTGTCTGGTTTTATGTCTCTCCTACAGAGCCATGTCGTTGGACAATCAGCTCTGAAATCCCTGTCTGGTTTTATGTCTCTCCTACAGAGCCATGTCGTTGGACAATCAGCTGGTTGTCTTGTCGGCCAGGACGGCTGACGCGGGGCGGTACTACGTACAGGCGGTCAACGGGCTGACCGGACAGAACCACACCTCTCCCTCTGTCTACCTCAGCATGGCTGGTAAGACAAGTCATGTATACAATCTGTATATACACAGGTAGACTATACCTCCACTATACTGTATATACACAGGTAGACTATACCTCTACTATAACTGTATATACACAGGTAGACTATACCTCCACTATACTGTATATACACAGGTAGACTATCCCTCCACTATACTGTATATACACAGGTAGACTATACCTCCACTGTACTGTATATACACAGGTAGACTATACCTCCACTATACTGTATATACACAGGTAGACTATACCTCTACTGTACTGTATATACACAGGTAGACTATACCTCCACTATACTGTATATACACAGGTAGACTATCCCTCCACTATACTGTATATACACAGGTAGACTATACCTCCACTATACTGTATATACACAGGTAGACTATACCTCCACTATACTGTATATACACAGGTAGACTATACCTCTACGATACTGTATATACACAGGTAGACTACACCTCCACTATACTGTATATACACAGGTAGACTATACCTCCACTATACTGTATATACACAGGTAGACTATCCCTCCACTATACTGTATATACACAGGTAGACTACACCTCCACTATACTGTCCTCTATACCTCCACTATACTGTATATACACAGGTAGACTATACCTCTACTATACTGTATATACACAGGTAGACTATACCTCCACTATACTGTATATACACAGGTAGACTATACCTCCACTATACTGTATATACACAGGTAGACTATACCTCTACGATACTGTATATACACAGGTAGACTACACCTCCACTATACTGTATATACACAGGTAGACTATACCTCCACTATACTGTATATACACAGGTAGACTATCCCTCCACTATACTGTATATACACAGGTAGACTACACCTCCACTATACTGTCCTCTATACCTCCACTATACTGTATATACACAGGTAGACTATACCTCTACTATACTGTATATACACAGGTAGACTATACCTCCACTATACTGTATATACACAGGTAGACTATACCTCCACTATACTGTATATACACAGGTAGACTATACCTCTACGATACTGTATATACACAGGTAGACTACACCTCCACTATACTGTATATACACAGGTAGACTATACCTCCACTATACTGTATATACACAGGTAGACTATACCTCCACTATACTGTATATACACAGGTAGACTATACCTCCACTATACTGTATATACACAGGTAGACTATACCTCCACTATACTGTATATACACAGGTAGACTATACCTCCACTATACTGTATATACACAGGTAGACTATACCTCTACTATACTGTATATACACAGGTAGACTATACCTCCACTATACTGTCCTCTAGACCTCCACTATACTGTCCTCTATACCTCCACTATACTGTCCTCTAGACCACCACTATACTGTCCTCTATACTGTCCTCTAGACCTCCACTATACTGTCCTCTATACTGTCCTCTAGACCTCCACTATACTGTCCTCTACACCACCACTATACTGTCCTCTATACTGTCCTCTAGACCTCCACTATACTGTCCTCTATACTGTCCTCTAGACCTCCACTATACTGTCCTCTATACTGTCCTCTAGACCTCCACTATACTGTCCTCTATACCTCCACTATACTGTCCTCTATACTGTCCTCTATACCTCCACTATACTGTCCTCATATACTGTCCTCTATACCTCCACTATACTGTCCTCTATACCTCTACTATACTGTCCTCTATACCTCTACTATACTGTCCTCTACACCACCACTATACTGTCCTCTAGACCTCCACTATACTGTCCTCTAGACCTCCACTATACTGTCCTCTATACCTCCACTATACTGTCCTCTATACCTCCTCTATACTGTCCTCTACACCTCCACTATACTGTCCTCTAGACCTCCACTATACTGTCCTCTATACCTCTACTATACTGTCCTCTATACCTCCACTATACTGTCCTCTATACTGTCCTCTATACCACCACTATACTGTCCTCTATACCTCCACTATACTGTCCTCTATACTGTCCTCTATACCACCACTATACTGTCCTCTATACTGTCCTCTAGACCTCCACTATACTGTCCTCTATACAGCCACTATACTGTCCTCTATACCTCCACTATACTGTCCTCTATACTGTCCTCTATACTGTCCTCTATACCTCCACTATACTGTCCTCTATACTGTCCTCTATACTGTCCTCTATACCACCACTATACTGTCCTCTATACCTCCACTATACTGTCCTCTATACTGTCCTCTATACCTCCACTATACTGTCCCCTATACTGTCCTCTATACCTCCACTATACTGTCCTCTATACCTCTACTATACTGTCCTCTATACCTCTACTATACTGTCCTCTACACCACCACTATACTGTCCTCTAGACCTCCACTATACTGTCCTCTAGACCTCCACTATACTGTCCTCTATACCTCCACTATACTGTCCTCTATACTGTCCTCTATACCTCCACTATACTGTCCTCTATACTGTCCTCTATACTGTCCTCTAGACCTCCACTATACTGTCCTCTAGACCTCCACTATACTGTCCTCTACACCTCCACTATACTGTCCTCTAGACCTCCACTATACTGTCCTCTACACCTCCACTATACTGTCCTCTATACTGTCCTCTATACCTCCACTATACTGTCCTCTACACCTCCACTATACTGTCCTCTAGACCTCCACTATACTGTCCTCTATACCTCCACTATACTGTCCTCTAGACCTCCACTATACTGTCCTCTACACCTCCACTATACTGTCCTCTATACTGTCCTCTATACCTCCACTATACTGTCCTCTACACCTCCACCTAACTGTCCTCTATACCTCCACTATACTGTCCTCTACACCTCCACTATACTGTCCTCTAGACCTCCACTATACTGTCCTCTACACCTCCACTATACTGTCCTCTATACTGTCCTCTATACTGTCCTCTATACTGTCCTCTATACCTCCACTATGCTGTCCTCTACACTGTCCTCTATACTGTCCTCTATACCTCCACTATACTGTCCTCTATACTGTCCTCTATACCACCACTATACTGTCCTCTATACCTCCACTATACTGTCCTCTATACTGTCCTCTATACCACCACTATACTGTCCTCTATACTGTCCTCTAGACCTCCACTATACTGTCCTCTATACAGCCACTATACTGTCCTCTATACCTCCACTATACTGTCCTCTATACTGTCCTCTATACCTCCACTATACTGTCCTCTATACTGTCCTCTATACTGTCCTCTAGACCTCCACTATACTGTCCTCTACACCTCCACTATACTGTCCTCTATACTGTCCTCTATACCTCCACTATACTGTCCTCTATACCTCCACTATACTGTCCTCTATACTGTCCTCTAGACCTCCACTATACTGTCCTCTACACCTCCACTATACTGTCCTCTATACTGTCCTCTATACCTCCACTATACTGTCCTCTATACTGTCCTCTATACCTCTACTATACTGTCCTCTACACCTCCACTATACTGTCCTCTAGACCTCCACTATACTGTCCTCTACACCTCCACTATACTGTCCTCTATACTGTCCTCTATACCTCCACTATACTGTCCTCTAGACCTCCACTATACTGTCCTCTATACCTCCACTATACTGTCCTCTATACTGTCCTCTAGACCTCCACTATACTGTCCTCTATACTGTCCTCTAGACCTCCACTATACTGTCCTCTAGACCTCCACTATACTGTCCTCTATACCTCCACTATACTGTCCTCTATACCTCCACTATACTGTCCTCTATACCTCCACTATACTGTCCTCTATACCTCCACTATACTGTCCTCTGGACCTCCACTATACTGTCCTCTATACTGTCCTCTATACCTCTACTATACTGTCCTCTACACCTCCACTATACTGTCCTCTACACCTCCACTATACTGTCCTCTACACCTCCACTATACTGTCCTCTACACCTCCACTATACTGTCCTCTACACCTCCACTATACTGTCCTCTATACTGTCCTCTAGACCTCCACTATACTGTCCTCTAGACCTCCACTATACTGTCCTCTAGACCTCCACTATACTGTCCTCTACACCACCACTATACTGTCCTCTATACCTCCACTATACTGTCCTCTACACCTCCACTATACTGTCCTCTATACCTCCACTATACTGTCCTCTAGACCTCTACTATACTGTCCTCTAGACTCCACTATACTGTCCTCTATACCACCACTATATTGTCCTCTAGACCTCCACTATACTGTCCTCTATACTGTCCTCTATACCTCTACTATACTGTCCTCTACACCTCCACTATACTGTCCTCTACACCTCCACTATACTGTCCTCTACACCTCCACTATACTGTCCTCTATACCTCCACTATACTGTCCTCTATACCTCCACTATACTGTCCTCTACACCTCCACCTAACTGTCCTCTATACCTCCACTATACTGTCCTCTATACCTCCACTATACTGTCCTCTATACTGTCCTCTATACCTCCACTATACTGTCCTCTAGACCTCCACTATACTGTCCTCTACACCTCCACTATACTGTCCTCTAGACCTCCACTATACTGTCCTCTACACCTCCACTATACTGTCCTCTATACTGTCCTCTATACCTTTCCACTATACTGTCCTCTACACCTCCACTATACTGTCCTCTAGACCTCCACTATACTGTCCTCTACACCTCCACTATACTGTCCTCTAGACCTCCACTATACTGTCCTCTATACTGTCCTCTAGACCTCCACTATACTGTCCTCTATACTGTCCTCTATAACCTCCACTATACTGTCCTCTACACCTCCACTATACTGTCCTCTAGACCTCCAATATACTGTCCTCTATACTGTCCTCTATACTGTCCTCTATACCTCCACTATACTGTCCTCTAGACCTCCACTATACTGTCCTCTATACCTCCACTATACTGTCCTCTAGACCTCCACTATACTGTCCTCTACACTGTCCTCTATACCTCCACTATACTGTCCTCTATACTGTCCTCTATACCTCCACTATACTGTCCTCTAGACCTCCACTATACTGTCCTCTATACTGTCCTCTATACCTCCACTATACTGTCCTCTATACTGTCCTCTATACCTCCACTATACTGTCCTCTAGACCTCCACTATACTGTCCTCTATACCTCCACTATACTGTCCTCTATACTGTCCTCTAGACCTCCACTATACTGTCCTCTACACCACCACTATACTGTCCTCTATACCTCTACTATACTGTCCTCTATACCTCCACTATACTGTCCTCTATACTGTCCTCTATACCTCCACTATACTATCCTCTACACCTCCACTATACTGTCCTCTACACCTCCACTATACTGTCCTCTACACCTCCACTATACTGTCCTCTACACCTCCACTATACTGTCCTCTATACCTCCACTATACTGTCCTCTAGACCTCCACTATACTGTCCTCTATACCTCTACTATACTGTCTTCTAGACCTCCACTATACTGTCCACTATACTGTACTCTATACCAGCACTATACTGTCCTCTATACTGTCCTCTAGACCTCCACTATACTGTCCTCTACACCACCACTATACTGTCCTCTATACCTCTACTATACTGTCCTCTATACCTCCACTATACTGTCCTCTACACCTCCACTATACTGTCCTCTATACCTCTACTATACTGTCCTCTATACCTCCACTATACTGTCCTCTATACCTCCACTATACTGTCTTCTAGACCTCCACTATACTGTCCACTATACTGTCCTCTATACCTCCACTATACTGTCCTCTACACCTCCACCTAACTGTCCTCTATACCTCCACTATACTGTCCTCTATACCTCCACTATACTGTCCTCTATACTGTCCTCTATACCTCCACTATACTGTCCTCTATACCTCCACTATACTGTCCTCTATACCTCCACTATACTGTCCTCTAGACCTCCACTATACTGTCCTCTATACTGTCCTCTATACCTCCACTATACTGTCCTCTACACCTCCACTATTACTGTCCTCTATACCTCCTCTATACTGTCCTCTATTCCTCCTCTATACTGTCCTCTATCCCTCCACTATACTGTCCTCTATACCTCCACTATACTGTCCTCTACACCTCCACTATACTGTCCTCTCTATACCTCCAGAGAGGTATAGAGAGGAAGAGAGAGGAGGAGGAAGAGAGAGAGCAGGAGGAGGAAGAAGAGAGAGAGGTGGATGGAAAAGAAGAGAGAGAGGAGGAGGAGGAGAGTGAGGAGGAGAAGGAAGAGAGGAGAGAGAGGAGGAGGAGGAAGAGAGAGCAGGAGGAAGACAGAGAGAGGAGAAGGAAGAGAGAGAGAGAGGAGGAGGAGGAAGAGAGAGAGAGAGGAGGAGGAGGAAGAGAGAGGAGGAGGAAGACAGAGAGAGGAGGAGGAAGAGATAGAGAGGAGGAAGAGAGAGAGCAGAGGAGGAGGAAGAGAGAGAGAGGAGGAGAAGGAAGGAGAGAGAGGAGGAGAAGGAAGAAGAGAGGTGAGGAGGAGAGAGAGAGGAGGAGGAGGAGGAAGAGAGAGAGCGGAGGAGGAGGGAGAGAGAGAGGAGGAGGAGGAAGAGATAGCGAGGAGGAAGAGAGAGAGAGGAGGAGAAGGAAGAAGAGAGAGGAGGAGGAGGAGGAGGAGAGAGGAGGAGAGAGAGATGAGGAGGAGGAGGAAAGTGATGTGTCCCTTGTGTCTGTGTGGTGTTTTAATTAGACTCTCTTTATGGGGCTCTATGCTGTGGTTTACACTGTCACACACACACACACACACACACTCACACTCACTCACACACACACACACACACACACACACACACACCACACACACACACACACACACACACCACACACACACACACACCTTCTCCATTAAAGTGGAACTGACAGCGTTTCAGCAACATGCAATCTTGTTAACATGTGTTGATCTATACCTCAGGAAGAATCTGACAGGCCACCACTTAGATATGGTCATTTTCACCTCTTAAATACATAGACTGTATGGGAATGACGTATATATAACGAGTTTGTGTAGATCTAGAAACATAGAACGCGAAAGAGTTTGTGTAGATATAGAAACATAGAGCTGGAAAGAGTTTGTGTAGATATAGAAACATAGAGAGGGAAAGAGTTTGTGTAGATCTAGAAACATAGAGGGCCTGTCATCATTCACTATGAACTGTGTGTTTACAGGCAGTAGGGCCTGTCATCATTCACTATGAACTGGACTGTGTGTTTCCAGGCAGTAGGGCCTGTTATCATTCACTATGAACTGTGTGTTTACAGGCAGTAGGGCCTGTTATCATTCACTATGAACTGGACTGTGTGTTTACAGGCAGTAGGGCCTGTCATCATTCACTATGAACTGTGTGTTTACAGGCACTATGACCTGGACTGTGTGTTTACAGGCACAAAAGCCAAAAGCCCCAAAATCCAAAGGATTTCTGTAACTATGGAAACACCACGGTAGTCCTCTGACAGAACTTTACCACCTTGTTGATCAAACAACCATGAAAAGCCAGGCTCTCTTTCCCTCAGTTATGCACATCAACAGCAACAAGATCCACAACTAATGCTAGCCAGAGCAAGATGAGATCAAATCTAACCCAAGGAACATTAGATTAAAAAAAAAACGTTTTTCAGCCAGTTGGTCATTGAAATTGCACTGATAAACGATGGGGAAATTGTCCTCGACCTTCTGCAGCTCGCCTGCCAACGCATGTTCGTCCCAACCAAGCACCCCGAGCTAACTGGATAAGGTTGTCTAGCTACTTCCAGACACAAATGAGAGAGAGACCTCCCTCTCAGGGCGTTCAGAACACTGGACGAGGAGCATTCTGACCTCACAACGCCAACCAAGCACCCCGAGCTAACCGGTTGTCTAGCTAATGAGAGAACACCTCCCTCTCTCTGACCATTTTACTCACCATAAGCGGAGCTGATTAGGCTGTTTACACTTCATCTACTTGTTTTGCCGACGTTTACTAATCTATTGGTGAATTATATTAATTATGCATTGAACTGCATCCATCTATTCTGCCAGCAATGCCGTAGTGTACGTCATGGAACGTTGAGACAAATATAACCTTTTTTTTTAATTATATAGAGTTGATTTTGTAGCATAAACTGGGAATTTGATATTTTTGACTGATATTCTGATTGTCTGTTTGTTTCATATCTGATAAGTAGTTAAAATGTCAGTGCCATTTCAAAGAAGAAACCTGAAGTTTATAGCTGTCTGTCAAAACTCCTCGTTTTTAAATCTCCTCTCTCTCTCTCTCTCTCTCTCTCTCTCTCTCTCTCTCTCTCTCTCTCTCTCTCTCTCTCTCTCTCTCCTCTCTCCCCTTTTCTCTCTCTCTCTCTCTCTCTCTCTCTCTCTCTCTCTCTCTCTCTCTCGGTCTCTCTCTCTCTCTCTCTCTCTCTCTCTCTCTCCCTCTGTCTCTCTCTC